>NW_011493288.1:5438-5880 GCF_000754665.1 Bison bison bison | reverse complement strand
CTGTACAAAAGAGATCTTCATGACCCAGATAATCATGATGGTGTGATCACTCACCTAGAGCCAGACACCCTGGAATGAGAAGTCAAGTGGGCCTTAGAAAGCATCACTTCGAACAAAGCTAGTGGAGGTGATGGAATTCCAGTTGAGCTATTTCAAATCCTGAAAGATATGTTGTGAAAGTGCTGCACTCAATATGCCAGCAAATTTGGAAAACTCAGCAGTGGCCACAGGACTGGAAAAGGTCAGTTTTCATTCCAACCCCAAAGAAAGGCAATGCCAAAGAATGCTCTAACTACTGAACAATTGCAGTCATCTCACACGCTAGTAAAGTAATGCTCAAAATTCTCCAAGCCAGGCTTCAGCAATATGTGAACCATGAACTTCCTGATGTTCAAGCTGGTTTTAGAAAAGGCAGAGGAACCAGAGATCAAATTGCCAACAT
>NW_011493288.1:4864-5338 GCF_000754665.1 Bison bison bison | reverse complement strand
CCTGGATTATCTGGGTGGGTCCAAGGTAATCACAAGGGCCTTTACAAGTGGAAGGTGGAACCAGGAGTCAGAGAAAGAGATATGGTGACAGAACCAGGGTCAGAGAGATATTATGTGTTGGCTTTGTGGATGATGGAAAGGGGACCATGAGCCAAGGAATGAGGGCAACCTCTAGAAGCTGGAAAGGACAAGACAGTGGTTTTTCTTCTGGAGCCCCACGAAAAGAACACATCCCTGGGAATACCTTGATTTTAGCCCAGTGAGACTCATTTTGGATTTCTGATGAATAGAGGTATAAGAGAATAATTTTGTGTTAAGCCACTAAGTATGTGGTAATTTGTTATAACAGCAAGAGAAATCTAATATCCAGAGAAATAATTAGTGAAACAAGCTGATCAATATACAAAACTTTTGCATGCATTTCCAAACGTGGGCAAAAGATAGATTGTATATGTTTTTTAAAATTAGAGGTTT
>NW_011493288.1:934-1392 GCF_000754665.1 Bison bison bison | reverse complement strand
AGGCATAGAGGATTAAGAGGTACAGACTACTAAATATAAAACAAAAAAGATACAAGAATGTAATGTACAACACAGGGAATGTAGCCAACATTTTATAATAGCTTTGAATAGAGTATAACCTAGAAAAATATTGAATCACTATGTAGTACATCTGAAACTAATATAATATTGTAAATCGACTATATTTCTATAAAATAAATAAAGATTTAAAAAATAAAAAAAAATAAAATAAAGGGATGGGTATGAAAACATTTACCTCAGATTGGGACTTGAACCCACGTGGCTGGGACTCAAACCCAGTCAAAACCCTGTTTGGGACTCGAACCCAGCCAAAATCCATAGTACCTGATTTCAGGACCTAATGTAGCTCAGGTTCTTGATGTCTCACTGCAGAAAGAATTCAGGGAGAGACAAAGTGATAGATAAGAAGTGGATTTATTCAGATACAGAGAGAAGCA
>NW_011493288.1:0-834 GCF_000754665.1 Bison bison bison | reverse complement strand
CTGAAATTTGGCAAGGTTAGTTTTTATAGGCTGGGTAATTTCACATGTGAAAGAGTGGGAGGATTATTCTAAATATTTTTGGGAGGGGGCAGAAATTTCCAGGATTTGGGCCACAGCCCACTCCCTGGTTTTTTAACAGTGCCTTGGAACCGTCGACATTCTAGGAATCAGCGAACTAAAATGGACTGGAATGGGTGAATTTAACTCAGACGACAATTATATCTACTACTGTGAGCAGGAATCCCTTAGAAGAAATGGAGTAGCCATCATAGTTAACAAGAGTCCAAAATGCAGTACTTGGATGCAATCTCAAAAAAGACAGAACGATCTCTGTTTATTTCCAAGGCAAAGCATTCAATATCACAGTAATCCAAGTCTGTGCCCTGACCAGTAATGCTGAAGAAGCTGAAGTTGAATGATTCTATGAAGACCTACAACACCTTCAGGAACTAACACCCCCAAAATATGTCTTTTTCTTTATAAGGGACTGGAATGCAAAAGTAGGAAGTCAAGAAACACCTGGAGTGACAGGCAAATTTGGCCTTGGAGTATAGAATGAAGCAGGGCAAAGGCTAATAGAGTTTTGCCAAGAGAATGCACTGGTCATAGTAAACACGGTCTTCCAACAACACAAGAGAAGACTCTACACATGGACATCACCAGATGGCCAACACTGAAATCAGACTGATTATATTCTTTGCAGCCAAAGATGGAGAAGTTCTATACAGTCAGCAAAAACAAAACCGAGAGCTGACTGTGGTTCAAATCAAGAACTCCTTATTGCCAAATTCAGACTTAAATTGAAGAAAGTAGGGAAAACCACTAGACCATTCA
>NW_011493287.1:4691-5541 GCF_000754665.1 Bison bison bison | reverse complement strand
TACATTTACTTGCCCAGACTTAGGAATTTTTCAGCCATAATTTCTTTAAATAAGCTTTCTACTTTTTTTTCTTTGTCTTCTCTTTGGAACTCCCATAATGTGTGTATTGATTTTCCTGTGGTATCCCATAGCTTTTTTTCACTCTTTTTTCTTTTCCTACTCTGACTGTATAATTTCAAATGCTCTGTCTTTGATTTTGCTGGTTGTTTCTTCTGCTTGATCAAGTCTGCTGATGAGACCCTTTATTGAATTTTTAATGCAGTCATATTTTTAGTTCCAGAATTTCTGTTTGGTTCTTCTGAATGGTTCTTCTCATTTTGGTCACAAATTGTTTTCCAAATTTTTCTTAATGGTCTGTCTGTGTTCTTTGGTATCTTGCTGAGCTTATTTAACATTACTATATTGAATTATTTGTTAGGCATTTTATAGATCTCTATTTCTTTGAGGTTGGTTATTGGAGTTAGTTTTGTTCCTTTGGTATTGTCATGTTTCCCTTATTCTCCATTTTGTAGCCTTGCATTGGTGTCTGTGTATTTGAGTAAGCAGTCTCTTCTAGTATTTTAGGGCTGGCTTTAAGGAAAAAAAAAAGACATTTACTGTAAAGTTCAACAAATGTGAGGCTTCAGCTGTAGAGGCATGTGGGATGCTGGCTGCAGGAGTATGTGAGGTTCTGGGTATAGGGTTGCATTGACCACCATCTGTAGGTATATGTGAGAAATGGTTTTCCGGGCCATGTGTCCCAGTTGCTGAGATGCCCTTCCACTTACATTTGTTTGGTAAAGAACCCACCTGCCAATGCAGGAGACATAAAAGATGTGGGTTCGATCCCTGGGTTGAGAAGATCCCCTCG
>NW_011493287.1:0-804 GCF_000754665.1 Bison bison bison | reverse complement strand
CCTGAGGACCTCTTTGCAAGGGGTAAAGCTCTGTTTTACTGCAATCCCTCTGGCTAGCAGACTTAGATATTTTCTCAGTCATCTCCACCCCATCTTATTCATCTTAGTACCCTTGTCACCAAGCAGGAGCTTAGGACCTGGTTGAAGGAAAGAAACTGCTATACTCCTCCCTCTTCAGCTTCTGAACCAGGACTGTTTAGACTTCTCCACCTGCTGTCTATCTTCCTTTGGCAACGAATATCTCAAGCTCTCTCTTGACTTTAACTTATTTGCCCTCTATGTTTGAGGAAAACAGATTCAGCCAATCTGGTCATTGCTGAACTCTTGCCAGGCATCCTTGGGGCAGTTGCGGCTGTGTTATTGATCCTCGGAGGCGGACTGTACCTTTGGAAGATACATAGGAAGAAGATGGAGACTGGAAAAGGCAGGTTTCCCTTTTCCTTCCATGCCCACAAACCTCTCTTTCTCATTGCATTCTTGATATCCTTTCTCCTACAGTTTGTTCCCTTGAAATGTCCCTGCAGAGGGTTTAGTAGGTCTGGCCATGGTCTGTGTCCATAGCAGTGGGTGAGAGTGCAGATTTCCAAGGCTGAGATTCAACCTCCACTCTGCCTGTCTCTCAGGTGCAAGATCACAAGATGCTGATGATGATAGCATCCAGTATGTAGAGCTGAGCCAGCAGAAATCTCAAGAGAGCTCAAACAAGGTGAGAGCTGGGCTGTGTGCTCCTCCAGGTCTCTCACTGCCTGGCCTGAGTTTGTCAAATCTTGTCACTGATGTTTCTGTTCCTACTGCCTCTTTAAC
>NW_011493286.1:5646-6000 GCF_000754665.1 Bison bison bison | reverse complement strand
CCCTGGTGGCTCAGATGGTAAAGAATCTGCCCGCAATGCAGGAGACCCAGGTTTGATCCCTGGGTCAGGAAGGTCCTTTGGAGAAGGACATGGCAACCCATTCCAGTATTTTTTTCCTGGAGAATTCCACAGACAGAGGAGCCTGGGGGGCTCCATGGGGTCGCAAAAAGCTGGACACAACCTAGCAAATGACACTTTCATTTTTTTTTCTATGTTGACAAGGTGTTTTCGAAGAAGTAAGTTTACATTGTCATTTTAAAGGGAATTTTTACAAATATAAAAATACTTCAACATTTCATACTTTATACCTTTTACATTTTTACAAGTATACAAATATTTTACTTGTATAATATT
>NW_011493286.1:0-1278 GCF_000754665.1 Bison bison bison | reverse complement strand
TTTAGAAGCAATTCTAGCCACAAAGAACCCTATAATGAAAGCAACTTACATTATTTCCAGAATGGCTACAGAATTCTAATCCAAAATACTCCTTTTCAGCAAGATTTAGATGGCTGCAGCTCAAGTTAAACAGCGCCTTCCCGGATGACTTTTGCTAAACAAAACAAAGAGATCATAGCAGTTTTCCATTCTAGGCTAATACTATTACTGCAGTGCGGGGGTGGGGCAGGTTGCGTGGGGAAGGGGAGAAGCACCTAGACTTTATTCAAACAGTTTCCTTTAAGCACAGTTTTCTGGTACCCTCCCAAATGAGGTTGAATCTTACATACATATACAGGCATCTATCTGTAGATTGTTTTAGAGGTACCTTTTAAAAAGCCTCAGATGAATGAGAAACCCTCTTGGAAAAGACAGCCTCACCCTTAACTACTTAGGCTGGATCTACAAATCCACGCTTTCAATGGAATTCTTTCATCAGTTCATTCCACAGGCAATTTTAAGGATTTCCCCCAATTGACAGATAGTTTAATCAAGATGCAATTCTGACCTGTTTAAAATCCTTCAGTGACTCCCTTCAGGATAAAGTCTGTACTCCCTAGCAGGGAGGCTGGGCCCTCCTCCCTCTCTGGCGGCCCGCCTGCCCCTCCAGCTTCATCTCTTGCCCTTCCCCCGGCCCGCCACTTTCTACTAATCGCAGCCTGCTCCTGGCTCCCCACACAGGTCAAGTAGCTTCATGCCTCCATGCCTCTGCTTCTGTCATTCCTTCTACACAGAACGCCCTTCCCATCTTTCTTGGCTTTGGCTTCCTCCTACTCAGCTCAGATGCCATCTCCCCAGGAGAGCATTCTCTGATTCCTACAGGAGCAGGTGGAGCCAAGGGCACACTCCGTGCTCCCAGACACTCTTGCTTACCTCAAACATGACATTTCTCACATGGGATGTCTATCTTCCCTGTTAGACTGAATTCCTTCATACCAGGGACCTTGCTTTAATTTTCTTGTTACTCACCGGATCTAACTCAGAGCCTGGCACATACTAGGGGCTCTTGAATGTGGGTTATTCCAACATGAAACTGACCAACTTCCTCCTCTGAGTTCCGCCAGGAGATTTGATTTTGCAGCTTTTTCCACCAAATCTGCGTCTAACATATTCATTTCATGCAAGGCCACACGTATTATTTCTTTCTTCATAAAGTCCCCTCACACTGTGAGCACAAAACAGTCCCTTTCTCAGGCTTCTCTGAGAACGGGAGCTGTATAGAGCTGAAAACCTGAGCGG
>NW_011493285.1:5494-5885 GCF_000754665.1 Bison bison bison | reverse complement strand
GCTTTATTCGCAGTCTGGCCCCTCCCTGCGTGGCTGGAGGGCTGGGCTCAGGGGGACTGCCGCCCAGTGCACCTTTCCAGTGGGGTGCCCGCAGGGCAGCTAGACTTACGCATGGCCGAGGGCTCCCGGAATGTCCTAGCAGGTCTGCGGGGCAGGAGGGCTGCAAAACATCGTCTGACCTAGACTTGGGAGTCACATGGCATCGTTTCCCCAGAGCTCTCTTGGTTAAGCAAGCTGTGGGGTCCAGATTCAAGAGAAGAGGATTTGACCCCACTTCCCTGTGGGGGAGGGATTACCTTGAAAGGACTCTGCGGTTAAGAATGTTTCCTTGGTTGGCTGTGTAGTCAGCCCATGAGAATGGTGTTTTATCATCTCCATTCCACCGTCATCA
>NW_011493285.1:0-1386 GCF_000754665.1 Bison bison bison | reverse complement strand
CATTTTCTTGTCTTATTCAGTACTCAAGTTATCATTTATAATGGTGACATCGGGGTCTGGCAGGCAAATTTAGATTAATTTATTCAACTCTTTCTAGAATCGAGGGCATCTGGTGAATGTCCTCTGTACCTGTGTGCGTGTTAAGTCACTTCAGTCAGGCTCTGTGCGACCCCATGGACCGCAGCCCGCCAGGCCCCCCTGTGCATGGGATTCTCCAGGCAAGAAGACTGGAGTGGGTGGCCATGCCCTCCTCCAGGGGATCTTCTCGACATCGTCAGTTGTTCCCAACTCCCCGCCCCCTGGAGGAGCACTCACTGCCAGGCTGGACGCCTGCCTCCCAGTGGCCATGAATTCAGCCCTGGCCCCTGGTCCAGCTGTGGCCACGCAGCCTGCTGAGCCAGGGAGGGACCAGCACCCACTATGTTCTTAGAAAATGTTTGTGTCTTCTTGGAGTTTTAATGAAAGGCGTGCGAACACTACCTCCTGGCCTCAGTGTCTACAGTACTGAGCACCGACTCAGTGGACATGAGTGCGAGCAGGCCCGGGAGACGGTGAAGGACAGGGAAGCCTGGCGCACTGCAGTCCATGGGGTTGCAATAAGTCAGACGTGACTGAGTGACTGAACCCCAGCAGTACTGATGGGAACTCTGCCTCCCCTTGCGAAGAGATGGACTTTCCCGGAAGAGCGGGAGGAGCTTGCTGGCTGTCCTTTGCCCATTCTCCCCTTCAGAGGCATGTCAGCTGGGGGGCCTCTTGTTGCTGCTCTCAGGCAGAGGAATTTGAGGACTACTTACAAACCAGAGAGTTTGCAAAGGCGAGAGAAACTGCAAGAGGCTGGCCCCAAGAGCCAGAGCTGGAAGCAGGGACTGTCCCCTCCCTAGGCTTGGAGAAGCAAGGGGGACGGGTGGGGGTGGTGACCTGAACCCAGAAGCAGAGAGGGCTTGGGATGGGGGCACCTGGCGGGCACTGGCCTCCTGGAGAGAAATCAACACCCTGACCAGAATTGCTACACCCCTCTGAAGCTGGTTTACCCTGGTAGCTGAAGTTGTGAAGAATCTGCCTGCAGTGCAGGAGACCGGGGTTCGATCCCTGGGTTGGGAAGATCCCCTGGAGAAGGGAATGGCAACCCACTCCAGGATTCTTGCCTGGAGAATTCCATGGATAGAGGAGCCTGGAGGGCTTCAGTCCATGGGGTCACAAGAGCTGGACACAGCTTAGTGACAGCCACCACCGTCTAAAGCTGGAGGAGGGGGAGGCCTGGATTCCATCAGTAGGGTCAGCCTCTGAGAACACAGAGCCACCTGGAAATAAAAGAAGAGGGCTCCCCGGGAGCAGCATTTCTCTCTTCCTTCTGATTATTGCTGCTGTTGTTTAGTGGCTTTAGTC
>NW_011493284.1:13301-13623 GCF_000754665.1 Bison bison bison | reverse complement strand
GTTGAAAGGCAGTTCGCTGTGAGTCTCTTATACTTCTACATGATGTTCTGGGTTTACCAACAACGTAAGGTCATTACCACTCAACCTGAACCATTTCTCAGAGTTGTGCTTGCAGCATGTAACCTTGATGGATGGGGTAATGTCTTCTCTGAGACAAACAATGAGCTTGCTTAGTGCTTGGTGAAAATAGCAGTAAATTCCCCAAGCTCACTATTCATCAGCTGTGACACAATCCCATTGCATGCATAGCATCCATTTACACCCACTAAATCACCATGAGAGACTTATGGACAAAGGCAACTGAAGCAAATATGCTAGTGTT
>NW_011493284.1:8258-9935 GCF_000754665.1 Bison bison bison | reverse complement strand
CCATCTGCAGTGCTTTTGGAGCCCAAGAAGATAAAATCTATCACCGTTTCCACTGTTTCCCCATCTAATTTCCAGCTGCCATGAAGACCAGATGCCATGATCTTAGTATTTTGAATGTTGGGTTTTAAGCCAGCTTTTTCACTTTTATGAAAATATATTAGTTCTTATTCTCTGTGAGGTATTCTGATGTTTTCTAATCTTATTTTTTATTACAAAATGTGTAATGACAAAAACCTTACTGATTAAAATAAAAGAAAATTAAAACTGAAATTTTTCACTTAGTAAAATGAAAACTAATTTAAAGTAGTCATATCCTGACTTGGTATAGTATTGGAAAGTCAGCAGCTTCATGGGTTGCTGTTGAAGCCACAGCTTGGTGAAAAATTTCTTCATGGAAACCAAACATTTAGTGTCATGTTTTTTCCCTTATCCAAGCAATTTCACTTCCACTGAAACTACAACTTAAATGATATTTGTTCATACAAATATTGTCTATAATACTGTATAATTAGAAAAATACCAAATAGTGATTAGTTTTTTAAATACATCTAAATAATGGAAATTAGCCAATCATTTAAAATTATGCCTTTAATATATGTTTTCTGACATGGAAATATCTACAATGTTGAGAAAAACTAATATGTTTATAAATTCTAGGTATATTATAGTCCCCTCTCATAGAAAAATATAGCTGTATAATACATGCACCAAAAATTCTGAAAACTGGTGATAGTCATAACCTTTATGGCATGAAATTGTGGGAGTGTTCTCTTTTTAAATGTGTTTATATCTTCTAATTTATTTAAAATTCATATACATAATTAATAAAATTTTAGCTTAATTTAAATTTAAAATACTAGACTCCTTCCTTCAAACTCTGGATCCATTTTTTATCTTTAGTGGAAGAAGCAATTGACAAAAGGTCAGAGTGTCTGAGCTCTGTTCCCAGCTTTCATTTTGCTGTAAGTCATGCTTTAAATGGCCATTCAAATCCTGTAAATCCTAATTCTTTCACCCATTAAATGAAGGGCATGGACTGAATCAGTATTTCCTTAAGTGCGATTGATGCAAGAGGTCATGGTAGGCAGTACCTAAAAGAAAATTGTAATTGTTGCAGATAAGGTATTATTTTAATTTGTAATATGTTACATATAAGGTGTTATTTTAATTTGTAATAGAATAAATATAATCTGCACATGAAATATATGGTTTCATATTAACATCCATTAAAACAAGGGTAACTTTTTGCACAGTCATTTTTAAAATCTATTTAATATAAAAGTAAATTTAATATTAAATTAGTAAATAATCATATAAATGGTACACAGATATAAAAAAATATCATGAAGACTATGAACCAATGAGTATGATGCTACTGCAGAGGGCACAGCATGGTGAAAACTTGCTTTCTGAACTGGAGCCTGAGCACAAAGGGGCCTGCCCTCTCACCTGAAGGGTAGATGGTGAAAAGAAATATTGGCAAACAGGCCCAGGAGGAGTACAATTTGCACTGAGGAATGAGCTTTTAATAGTAACAAAAGGAAATTTAATTCAATATAAATTCAGATTCATCACATAAGAGAGGGATAGATTATCCTTAATTTCTGTTTGGAGACAGAGATTTTAAGAAAACTCCCTCTGTGGATAAAGGAAGCATCTTCATTCTCACCTCAAGGC
>NW_011493284.1:4171-5130 GCF_000754665.1 Bison bison bison | reverse complement strand
TACTGATCTGCAAGGTGGAGAAAGGATACAACTGAGGTGTTTCCTCCAAATGAAAAGATAGGAAACCAATGGGTCTTTGTCCAAATTTCCTCAGGAGTACACTCTCAAAGGGACTGGTCTTTATCTTGCCTCATATTTAGCACTGCTGACTGCGGAAGGTCTCCTCTAGTCAAGACCAGACAGACCATAAATACTGGGAGAGGTATCTGCTGCTTCAAAAGCTAACACAACAAAGCAAATCTACAAGATGCATAAAGAATTGAGAAAACATGATACAATCAAAGGCAGGAAATAAATTTCCAGTAACCAACGGAAAGAAATGGAAATCTGTGAATTACCTTAAAAAGTGTTAAGTGTAGAAGCTTGTGAAAATTTTCTTATTGCTTCTATTTTCTCAGTGAAATAGGAGGCCAACGAACACTTGAGAGTGTGGATATCTGAGGATTTATTCCAAACTTTAAATATAATGCCCAAAGATTTTGAAAGCAAAAGAATGGCAAAAGATATATCACATAAACACTTACCTTAAAAAAGCTAACATATCATCCCCTCGTATAACAAACTAGGCCTTCAGAATAGGATTATTAGAGGTGAAGACACATGCACATTAAATTAATGCTATTGGTTCTGTTTCTTCTGGGGAACCCTAATACAGAGAACTTTTAAAATTCATAAAGAAAGTTCATAAGCAAAAAACCATAGTCTCAAATTTGTATGTACCTAAAAACGACAAAAAGATCTCTGTTCGTTTCCAAGGAAAACCATTCAATATCACAGTAATCCAAGTCTATGCCCCAACCAGTAACGCTGAAGATGCTGAAGTTGAACGGTTCTATGAAGACCTACAAGACCTTTTAGAACTAACACCCAAAAAAGATGTCCTTTTCATTATAGGGGACTGGAATGCAAAAGTAGGAAGTCAAGAAACACCTGGAGTAACAGGCAAATTTGGCCTTGGA
>NW_011493284.1:0-478 GCF_000754665.1 Bison bison bison | reverse complement strand
AAGACATATATATGACACTTTTATGACAACTTTCTTAACAGAGAATACTCTTTCAAATCTATATTTAAATGACTCTAATACAGGTATTGTTTTAGTTGCTAAGTCACATCCGACTTTCATGCACCCCATGGACTACAGACCACCAAGATCCTCTGTCCAGGGGATTTCCCAGCAACAATATTGGAGTGGGTTGCCATTTCCTTCTGCAGGGGCTCTTCTGGACTCAGAGATTGAACCCTCATTTCCTTCCCACTGAACCATCTGGGAAGCCCCATAACACAGTAGGGAATGGGAAGATACATGAATAGAAAATTTACACAAAAACATATAAATGACTTTTAAATGAAATGAAGTTCCATCTCATTCATAAACTTTAATATTTTTTTTAATTTAAAGCTTAGCTGATAAGCAAAAGTCCAAAACCTCAGTAATACACAAAGTTTAAGGAAAAATTGGTGATAAAACTTATCTAGAAGAA
>NW_011493283.1:4881-5702 GCF_000754665.1 Bison bison bison | reverse complement strand
GCGAAGAACTGACTCACTGGAAAAGACCCTGTTGCTGGGAAAGATTGAAGACAAAAGGAAAAGGGGACAACAGAGAATGAGTTGGTTGGATGGCATCACTGACTCGATGGACGTGAGTTTGAGCAAACTCCAGGAGTTGGTAATGGACAGGGAAGCCTGGTGCACTGCAGTCCATGGGATCACAAAGAGTCAGACACTACTGAGTGACTGAACTGAACTGAACTGAATATCGTACATCTCAAAGATGAAAGCATGAGTCCCTGGCCAAGAGCAGAGAAGTTTCCTATGATAAATGGTCTACTTTCCCACTGTCTTAATTATATATATATATATATACATACATATATATATATATATATATATATATACATGTATAGTGGTTTAGTCACTAAGTCATATCCAGCTCTGCTCCCCCATGGACTGTAGCCCGCCAAGCTGCTCCATCCATGGGATTTTTCAGGCAAGAATACTGGACTGGGTTGCCATTTCCTACTGCAGGGGATTTTCCCAACCCAGGGATCAAACCTGGGTCTCCAGCATTGCAGGCAGATTCTTTACCGACTGAGCCACCAGGGAAGCCATATAGATATAGATATAGATATAGATAGATAGGTAGATAGATAGATATAGGTAGAGAGAGGCTATTTTTTCCATTTTGCTTTTATTTTTTTTAAGTGTCTTCATGTCTCTGACTTTTTACTATCCTGTCTAAATTTTTTAAAATTTTTATTGGAGTATAGTCAGTTTACAATGTTGTGTTAGTTTCAGGTGTACAGGAAAGTGAATCAGTTATACATATACATATATCTACTCTTTTTTAG
>NW_011493283.1:0-834 GCF_000754665.1 Bison bison bison | reverse complement strand
GTGTAGAACACATACCTCAGAGTCACACTATCCAAGGGGCAAAGGGGCCAAGGCATTTATTTATTCAGCTGTTCCTATCAGCCATTGCTTGAAGACTGCTCCTAGGTGGCATGAATTTCCTGGTACCTCTGGAAAGGGAAGAGTTGACTCAAGCTGCCAGAGGAAGCCCTGAGTTGCCATTTCTGACATTTGAAGTTGGTCCAGCATGCAATGAAATAGTTAAGGCTGAGGAAAGATGGATGAGGCCCTGACAGCATCTGCTATCTCAACCATTTGGGGGTAATGTGGTAATTTTGTATATCTAGGTAGGAGTCCTTTCAGCAGCCTTTACAACAGAAAAGAAACTTAGATGCAAATCCCCATGCAATGTTCTAACTATTCCAACTATACCCAAGTGTCAGGAGCCGCGTTAGACATTACTGACAAAATGGAGGCACGGCCCCAACCCCCTCTCCTCATCTCGTAGGCACAGTACCGGGATGAAGGAGTTAGGCCTTGTGATTCTGACTTGTTCTTTCCTTTCTTCGGTTGAGTTGGCTGGAAAGAATGTTAAGGTGCTTGAGAGAAGCATGAGAAAGCACAAAGCCTTCTAAAGTTGTGCCCAGAAAATAATCTATAAAGTAACCATTAACATTTGTTCAATGATCTTTACAACGAATGTCCCAGGATGAGCACGTAGGCCGCAGCTTGAGGCCATGGGAAGGATTATTATCTGAGACCTGTTTGTGAAGGAAATATTTATGGCAAAAGAAGTTTGCTGAGTTCAGGGTTTAGGAATAATTAAGAATAGCTAGAAGCCTTTTTAGGAGATAGTGATCTTAAGATGCTAGGGGC
>NW_011493282.1:24565-25633 GCF_000754665.1 Bison bison bison | reverse complement strand
TAATGCAACTGATACGAAGAACTGACTCATTTGAAAAGACCCTGATACTGGGAAAGATTGAAGGCAGGAGAAGAAGGGGACGACAGAGGATGAGATGGTTGGATGGCATCATTGACTCAATGGACATGAGTTTGAGTAAACTCTGGGAGCTGGTGATGACAGGGAGGCCTGGTGTGCTGCAGTCCATGGGGTCACAAAGAGTTGGACACGGCTGCGTGACTGAACTGAACTGGACTGAACTGAATGCGGCTGGTGATTTTCAGTTGAAGCCAGTGCTCAATTACTATTCTGAAAATCCTAGGCCCCTTAAGAATTATGCTAAATCTACTCTTCTTGTGCTGTATAAAGGGAAGAATAAAGCATGAATGACAGCACATCTGTTTACAACATGATTTACTGAATATTTTAAGCTTATTGTTGAGATCTGTTGCTCAGAATAAAAGATTCCTTTCAAAACACTGAGAAAGGAGAGAAAGTACCTGGCCATCCAAGAGCTCTGAACTGGACTGAAATGGAGATGTACAATGAGATTCATATTGTTTTTATATCTGCTAATGCAGCATCCATTCTGCAGTCTACGTGTCAAGTAGTTTTGACCTTCAAGTCTTATGATTTAAGAAACACATTTTGCAAGGCTATAGCTGATCATACATAATGATTCCTCTGATGGATATGGGCATTATCATAATATCTAATAGTATTCCATACTGTGGATAAAGAATTCAGTGCCAGCTAGGACAGCTAAACTTTTATTCCCTCTGTCTGAATTCTCCCATGATTTTCACTTTATTCTCATAACTAAATCATGTGCATCAATTAACTTTTGTTGTATAACAAAACAGTTCAACATTTTATGGCTTAAATTATTTATTGAGCTCTGGTTTGCCAATTTGGGCTGGGCTCAGCAACTTTTCTGATCTAAGCTGGAATCACTCATGCATTTGCAAGTGCAGTGAATGGCCTCACATGTCCAGGGGCTGACTAGGTGTTGTCTCAGATGACAAGAGTGACTGAGCGTCATTATCCAGTGGAAGAGCCTGGATTTTCTTGCATGGCAGTCAGGGACTT
>NW_011493282.1:23272-23539 GCF_000754665.1 Bison bison bison | reverse complement strand
TTTCCTGCATTAATGCTTTGCAGTGAGTTCCTCTTTCAGCTTTACATCACTTTTTCAGGCTGTTTATTATCTTCAGGCAACAGGCAATTATTTTTCAGTTACCCTCTTCTGAGCTGCTCAAGTTAATTACCAATGATCATAATATGAATACTGTCCCTGTTATTACTGTGGATCACATAACATTGAGTTATCTGTTTGAGAAACAATTCAATAGAAAACCAGTGCTTGTAATTTGTAGTATCTGCCTTTGTGGCTTTCAAAAAGGGG
>NW_011493282.1:18735-21235 GCF_000754665.1 Bison bison bison | reverse complement strand
TTCTTCAGGCAAGAATACTGGAGTGGGTTGCCATTTCCTTCTCCAGGGGATCTTCCCAACCCAGGGATCGAACCCGTATCCCCTGCATTGCAGGCAGACGCTTTATCCTCTGAGCCACCCGAGAATCTACACTTAGCCTCCAGTTTAGGATGTTCAACCTAATTAACCCCTACTGGTCAAACAGCTTCCACTTTTCACCAAGTAAACAAAGAGTTCTAGGATATGCGCTCCCCCTCCCTCACTCCGTCTCCCAGGCACCGCCCTCCATTTCCCATTCTACCTAACACCACCTGCCCTAGGATTGCTTACTTCCACCCTGCTTTTCCATCTCTTCCTCTCCCAGCACATTTCCTAGTGGTCAACAGCCCTTTGTTGAACTGATCAGTTTTGAAATTCTTTTTTGTGGTTACTTCCAAACTGCTCTGCTGCTGCTAAATCACTTCAGTCGTGTCCGACTCTGTGCGACCCCATAGACGGCAGCCCACCAGGCTCCCCCGTCCCTGGGTCTCCAGGCAAGAACACTGGAGTGGGTTAGTGGGCAAGTAAAATAGTCAGCTCATTTCAGTAAGTGGAAGATGTAAGCAAAGAAGCTGCACAGTTCAGTTGATAGGCTAAGAGGCAAAATGCCCTGATGATATGAGTGAGAATCTTGGTCTTGGTTTACGGAACATCGTGTAAAGTTTTAAGGACTGATTGTACAAGGCTGAGAAGTCCTTCAAAAAAAGCATTGTGTCAGAATAGCCGTTGGAATCAAATCAGGAAAAGTTTAAATGATTGCTACAGGATTATACTATCTGCTCTTGAGAGTTTGAAGTGAAGTGAAGTCAAAGTTGCTCAGTCATGTTGACTCTTTGCAACTTAATGGACTGTGGCCTGCCAGGCTCCTCTGTCTGTGGAATTCTCCAGGCCAGAATACTGGAGTGGGTAGCTGTTCCCTTCTCCAGGGGACCTTCCCAACCCAGAGATCAAACCCAGGTCTCCCACATTCCAGGCGGATTCTTTACTGTCTGAGCCACCAGGGAAGCTTAAAAGGGATGAAGTCACTAAAAAGCCTTGTCATTGCTGTGCAATTCCATTTGCAAGATGATTTTTCTCTTTACCTAGTTTCTTAGTTTGCTGAAAATAAATTTGCTGGTATAATTGTTTTCAGAAGACCACAGGATTCTGTAGCTAATTTATTAGTATGTAACATTTAAATATATATATATATATAAGAAGCCACATATGAAACATTACACTTATTAAATAATGGAAAATAACTGTAATGTGGAAGTTCTCTCAGATTATCTTTCTTTTTCTTCCAAATATGAATGTGTTATGGCTGCAGAACCAACATGAGCCAATATCCATAAATGTAAATACTCATAAATGGGAACTTATTGCTGTGAAACTTTGTTAGATTATGATTTGCTCTAGAGAAAAATCTTGAAATTAACCAAATTGATATGAACCTCAAACAGGGAATATATTTACTGAAATGCACACACACACACACACACACAAATAAACACAAAAAAATCCCAAACTTGGGTGTATACTTGAGAGGGATCCAGAAGACTACTGACTCCAAGACTCACTCACTGATCTGAAGCGACACTTCCTTGCCTTTGTGAGGATTTAGCTGCACAGTCTCTAAGAGATCTTCCAATTCTGACATATGGAATCTATGATTTTCATAATGTACATGATTCATTAACCTGTTTTTTCCAGTAATTCTTTAGTGTAGTAGCATACTTATTACATAGTACCTTACTGATATCTGATTGTTGCATTGTAATTGATTATTACTCTAGTAGCACTAAATATTGAGATTAATGAAATGCATAGGAAGAAACATGCTTTTGCAAGTCACATGCTTGGTCAAATCTCAATCACTACTTCCTGGGAAATAATGATAGTTGTGATAAAATAATAGGATTTTAGTCCAAACAATCATGGTCTGTAAGGGAACTGTAAAAAGACTTCAACTGATGAGTTTGTTATTGGACACTTCGTATTTAACAAATGTTAACTGAGAGGGTTTTTATCATTGGTAAATATTAAAGTAAATGCAAATTTACAAAGTAGTGGGTTTTCATTTTAGGCGGTACACCAGAATCTCTGCTTTGCTTTTCAGTAAATGAGTCTTGTAAAGTCTCCCTGGGATTAGAAATACAACACATGGATTCACAATCCTGACTTTCAGAAATGTCTTTTTAAAAACTGGAAGGCCAAGCTCTTCATTTATTTTTATTTATTTTTAATTGACAAAGGAATTAAGAAGCAATTTCTGGTTTTATACTTCATTGCCTCTGAGCTAGCTTTCATGTTTAATTCTTGGGCTGCATACATTCTTAATAATTTAATATTTGAAGTATCATAAAGCTAAAAAGATGCAGACATCCTGGTATGGGAAATCAAAATTGCAATTAGAGTATCATCTGAATCAGTCATTAGGGAAAGATCTTTTGAAGTGTTAGTGTAAGGGATAAAATTGCCTTAGGGGTTTTCCTTCAACAGG
>NW_011493282.1:17744-18635 GCF_000754665.1 Bison bison bison | reverse complement strand
TTGTTTTGCAGCAAGCTGAGTTGTTACAGAGCATAACAGTATCAGGCACCATAGCTTTGAATTGCGTCTGTGAGCATCTGTGCTTTGTCTCCATTTATTTTGTTTCTCCCTTAGCAAGATGTGTCCTAAGGTAATTGCTTCTTTGCTTTATGCCATTGTGGCTCACATAGAATTTCACAGGGGTGTTCTACTTTCTGATAGGAAGGGAAGCCTGTCTCATCTTTACTAGTATGATTTTTTCCTGTATAGTAAGATTATATGTAATAAGATTTCCACAATATATTTACAACTCAGCTGTAGGAAGGCAGAGAGGTGGTAGGCAGAGAGAGTGATGTCTAGGCTTCTACTTCTAACTCTGCCATATTTTAATAGCTGCTACCTTGGGCAGGTCCCCTTCCTGCCATAGTCCTCTGTTTCCTCAAATGTAACATGAATAGCTTAGATGAGAGGCCTTTAAGGGATTCTAAAAACATGGTCCTAGGCTTGCAGCTGGGCAATAATTTTTCACCTGATGGATCATGTATGTTAGTCACTCAGTCGTGTCTGACTCTTTGTGACCCCGTGGACTGTAGCCCACCAGGCTGCTCTGTCTATGGGATTCTCCAGGCAAGAATACTGAAGCAGGCAGCCATTTCCTTCTCCAGGGGATCTTCCCAACCCAAGAATCAAATCTGGGTCTCCTGCACTGCAGACAGATTCTTTACATCTGAGCCACCAGGGAAGCTGAATCTAAAAGTATAAGTTCTTTCTTCAGCTGTTGCAGGCAAATGACACAGGATTCCAGAGACTATCGTTTTATGTATGACTAAGAGAAGGCACTGGCACCCCACTCCAGTACTCTTGCCTGGAAAATCCCATGGACCGAGGAGCCTGGTAGGCTGCAGTCCATGG
>NW_011493282.1:16804-17644 GCF_000754665.1 Bison bison bison | reverse complement strand
ACTTGAGAATTAACTTTCGTTATTTATAAGCCTCCTTGTCTCTGGTATTTTGTTATAGCAACCCAGAGAGATTAAGATGATAATAGAAGGAAATAATGTGATTTGGGCTTCCCAAGTAGTAAAGAACCCACCTGTCAATATAGGAGACATTAAGACATGCGGGTTTGATCCCTGGGTCAGGAAAAGCCCCTGGAGGAGTAAATGGCAACCCACTTCAGTACTCTTGCCTGGAGAATCTCATGGACAGGGGAGCATGGTAGGCTACAGTGTGTGGGGTCGCAAAGAGTTGGACATGACTGAAGCGACTTAGCACACAGCAATCTTGTGATTTAATGTAGTTACAAGAGACAGCACCATATTGGTAAGAGGCTTCTGAAATAAGGAATATCACTGACATGGGGAACCACAGTTTCACATGCAAAAACATGATTCTAAGGTGTTGCGTGCACGTGTATGCTAAGTCGCTTCTGTTGTGTCCAACTGTTTGCAACCCTAGGGACTGTAGCCCACCAGGCTCCTCTGGCCATCGGATTCTTCAGGTAAGAATACTGAAGTGGGTTGCCACGCTCCAGGGGATCTTCCCAAACCCATGTGTCTTATAAGTCTCCTGCGTTGCAGGCGGGTTCTTTACCACTAGCACCACCTGGGAAGCCCTCTAAGGTGTTAAGCACACAATTTGTGTTGTTAGTGTAAATACAGGTACCATCCCAACCCCCCAGTTTTCCAAAAGTTTGTTTTATACCCCTTTGCTTGTACTAAAGACCTACATTAGTGCCTGTTTTCACTAACTGAAAGAAATCTGAAAAGAATTTCACTTTTACTTAAAAAGGCAAAAAGCAA
>NW_011493282.1:16313-16704 GCF_000754665.1 Bison bison bison | reverse complement strand
GGAAAGATCTTTTGAAGTGTTAGTGTAAGGGATAAAATTGCCTTAGGGGTTTTCCTTCAACAGGTTCAGTTTATGTGACTACGAGGGCATTGTTTTTGAATGTGTAATTGCCATTGACTGAATATCTATGTCACCCCAATCCCCAAATTCATATGTTGAAACCTAACCCCCAATGTGATGGTATTTGGAGGTAGGACCTTTTGGAGGTGATTAGGTCCTGCGGGCGGAGCACTCATGAATGGGATTAGTGTCTTTATAAAAGAGATCCCAGAGAGTTCCCTCACCCCTTTCACCATGTGAGAATACCTCCAAAAGACTGCAGTCTATGAACTAGGAAGTGAGGGTTCACCAGACACTGAATCTACTGATGGACTTCCCAACCTCCAGAACT
>NW_011493282.1:15883-16213 GCF_000754665.1 Bison bison bison | reverse complement strand
CAATCATTCTATTATTAGTTATTGCCATTAATCTCTAATTTAGACATTAAACTTTATCATAGGTGTGTATGCATAGGAAAAGCATTGTATATATAAGATTTGGCACTGTCCTCTGTTTCAGGCATCCTCTAGGGATCTTGGAACATGTTCTCCACGAAGAAGGGGGGACCACTGTACATGTGGGTGGGGGTAGAGGTGGCCTGACGCCATGCTGTGGACATGATTCCTCAAAGGAGGTTTACAGAGCTAGATATCAGCTGTATTCAACTGAAACCTTGGGAGGGAGTGGATCATCCTTTCTTATGCCCTTGGATTGCCTGTTCAAGCCAG
>NW_011493282.1:12258-15783 GCF_000754665.1 Bison bison bison | reverse complement strand
TTGCCTGGAGAATCCCAGGGATGGGGAAGCCTGGTGGGCTGCCATCTACGGGGTCGCACAGAGTCGGACACGACTGAAGTGACTTAACAGCAGCAGCAGGAGAACCTGCTTTTTAGCTTAACAAATACTCATATACAGCTTACTCCATGCCTGGCACCGCCCCAAGCAATGTATAAATACTGATTAAGCAACACTGTAGGGAGATGTTAATTCTATTGCCCCCACTTTATGGCTGAAAAACTGAGGCACAAAGACCTTAGGTAATTTGCCCAAAGACACATAACCAATAAACAGCAGAGTTACAATTTAAATCTAGCAATCTGACTCCAGAGTCCATGCACTTGACCATTATTGTATACTATTAACTTATGAAGATTTTACTGTATAGCACAGAGAACTATATTCCATATCCAATGATAAAAAATAATGAAAAAGAATATATATATGTATACACATATATGTGTGTGTGTGTGTGTGTGTGTGTGTATTAGTCACTCGGTCGTGTCTGACTGTCCATGGAATTTTCCAGGCAAGAATACTGGAGTGGGTAGCAATTTCTTTCTTCAGGGGATCTTTTCGACTCAGGGATCAAACCCAAGTCTCCTGCATTGCAGGTAGCTTCTTTACTATCTAAGCCACCAGGGAAGCCCATACATATAGATAGTTGAATTTGCTGTACAGCAGTAATTAACACAAATCAACTATACTTCAATTTAAAAAAAAAATTACCAAGAGAGTGATTAATGATTTTTGAAGCTTGATCTTCAGAAGCTAAAATCAGTACATTGCTTAAGCTTACTGAAAACTCAAATTCAGGGTTGTAAGGCTCCCATGGTGCTTGTTCACACACAGCTTGCTGCTAGAGTTTTCTTGGTTTTCAGTAAGACTATTTTAACAGCAGCTCATTTGCAAACCCACAGTGGTTTGCAAGATCGTGTCCAAGATCGTGTCCTTTGCATTTGAATTTTAAATTACTGTTGGTGTGTTTTGAATAATTTCATCAAGAGTGTGCCTTCCTTCATTCTCAGCTTTCATATTATTTCTCTTTGGGCTTTACTGAATGTAAGAAGGAGGCGACACTGAGCCATATTTTTCTTTTTAAGAAATTTATTTATTTGGCTGTGCTGTGTCTTAGTTGTGGCATGCAGGATCTTGATTGCTGTGCACAGGTTCAGTAGTTACAGCTCGTGGTCTTAGTTGCGCCTCAGCATATGGGATCTTAGATAACTAACCAGGGATTGAACCCACGTCCCATGCATTGCAAGGCAGATTCTTAACCACTGGAGCACCAGGGAAGTCCCACCGTATTTGTCTTGATGTCCTCTCTCTTAGCTCTTAAAGACTGTTACAGCTCTGAGATCACATACTTCTTGTAAGGGCTCAGTTTAGTGTTCTCATTCCCTTTACGTCCTATATAAGCAGAGTGAAGAGGATGGGGGAGGTGTTTAGTCTTCCAATTTCAATTTATTTCTCTAGTTACCTCTAGGCAATTTAATGAGGACCATGCACAATGAAAGGTGGACTGAGGAAGTAAATTTTATGGTGCCGTATTTACACTTTCAAAAACAACACAGGTTACTACTTAAAAATTCAGGTTCTAATTTTAATGATCGAAAAAGCAATATAGTTCAGTTTATGCTTTTTCTAACTATTACAAAGACCTAGACCAACTCTTTTCCCTTTTACAACAAAATTTATAGTTCCTATAAAGCTGTGTGGCTTACATTTAGGGAGATGAGGCAGGTATAGAAATGCAATATTGGTATATTCAGTAAGTCTCAGAGTGGAACAATTTCCATGACAACTTATTTCAGTCTTCTTTAATGAAACATTTGCACAGTTCATATACAGAATCAGCATTCTGTTGTTTGGCTCCCAGCATATTATTCTGTGGTATAAGATGTCATGTGTTCCAATTCTGGTGTCACATGCTGATATTTTTTAGATATAGAAAAATAATGCCATTATTCAATGGTAGAATAACTGTTGTGTGCTGGTCTCAGCTGATCAATAACCAATGTTGTGGCTGGATTGGCCCTTATGGCTCTTACTATGATTGAAAGATAACTTCAGCAATAACCATCAGGAGAAAATTTGTAAAAGATTTATTACACATCCTGGAAATTATATGGCACGTCTAGGGCCACTTGGGCTTCCCTTGTGGCTTAGTTGGTAAAGAATCTGCCTGCCATGCTGGAGACCTGGGTTCGATTCCTGGGTTGGGAAAATCCCCTGGAGAAGGGAAAGGCTACCTGCTCCAGTATTCTGGCCTGGGGAATTCCATGGACTGTATAGTCCTCGGGGTTGCAAAGAGTCGGACACGACTGAGCGACTTTCACTACCTAAGGTTAAGTCTCACTACTAGGGCCACACAGTGAGGTTGTGGGAAGAAAGGGGAAAAGAGGGAAAGAGGGAGAGATTCCAAGGGCCTGGTGTTCTATTTATTGGGGTCAATCCATACTTTTGCACCATGTGAACCAGCATGTGATTTAAGTGTGTTCATGAATGTGTGCATGTTACATACAAACTGTATATTTGGACCTCAGCCCTGTGTTCTTTCACATGTTTCACCTATGGAGCCTCCACATGTGACAGTTTAGGGGCCAAGATTGGACCAGGTGGTTACTCAGAGCTTCTGAAGTAACAGAATCAGAGGGCATAGCCAAATCAGGGTTGAGAAAAACGAGACTTCAGAATTGGGAAAATGGTGTCAAGTTTTTGGTCCAGTATGAGATGAGGCTGTAAATGGCATAATTAACAACAAAGGTCAAAGCTGGGATGAAAAGGATCACTTAGGACACTGAATAAAAGGTAGGTTGTGAAGCAGATTGGAACAGAGACTGTGGATAAATGTTAAGAATGCCCTAGAGGAGTCCTCCTTATCCATGGCTTTGCTTTCTGAGGTTTTAGTTACCTGAGGTCCAACATGGTCTGAAAATATTAAATAGTAAATTCCAGGATATGCAGTGCACAAATTTTAAGTTGCGCACCCTTCTAAGTAGCACAGTGAAAGCTCATGACATCAGCCATCCCTCCCAGGACATGCATTACTCCCTTGTCCAGAGGAACCCCCCCAATTAGTCATCTAGTAGCTGCCTCGGTTATCAGACAGAGGCAGCACTGCAGTGCTTGCATCTAAGTAATCCTTGCTTTATACTTAATAATGGCCTCAAAGCACAAGCGTAGTGATGCTTGCAGTTCAAATATGCCAAAAAGAAGCTGTAAAGCGTTTCCTTTAAGTGAAAAGGTCTAAGTTCTCAACCGAATACAGAAAGAAAACATTGTATGCTGAGGCTTCTGTGAAGAAGGAAAAAGAAATTTGTGCTAGTTTTGCTGTCACACCTCAAACTGAAAAATTATGGCCACAGTGTGTGATAAGCGCTTGAGATGGAAAAGGAATTAAATGTATACAATAAGGTATTTTGAGAGAGACCACATTCACATAATTTTTATTACAGTAAATTCTTGCAATCATTCTATTATTAGTTATTGCCATTAATCTCTAATTTAGACATTAAACTTTAT
>NW_011493282.1:9464-9981 GCF_000754665.1 Bison bison bison | reverse complement strand
TAGCCCCACTAATTCCTTACTAAAAATAGTAGTGATGACTCCTATTCTAGGGCCATTAGACCACATATCATGCTGTTCTGTAATTGTTTATGTGTCTACTTCCCTCTCTGCAGTGTGAGTTTTTCAAGGGCATGGTCCATGTCTCATTCATTTTTCTATTCCCTGCAGTGTTAAATTCAGTGCCAGGCCCATAATATTTGCTCTATAAATACCTGCTGTCTGCTTTGTATAGGAAAACAGAACTAACTGTTTTAATGATTCTTATTTGGATGTCAGAATTTTCAAACTCCAAGAATTTTCAAACTCAAACTTACATGGAGGTATTACATGCTTGCCCCACCTCTTTCCCCCATGTCTATTGTCTTTTCCAAATATATTATATCCTTAACTTCAGCCATAGGTTCCATCCTATTCTAAACTGTATGTACTCAGGGGAGAGGCACCAGCACCACCACAGGCCCTCTTCTGTGAAGGTCAGGGCTAGCGTGTGCTGTATTTGTAGGGATAGGGATAAGAC
>NW_011493282.1:8278-9364 GCF_000754665.1 Bison bison bison | reverse complement strand
TCAGTTGTGTCTGACTCTGCACCTCCATAGACTGTAGCCTGCCAGGCTCCTCTGTCCATGGGATTCTTCAGGCAAGAATACTGAAGTGGGTAGCCATTCCCTTCTCCAGGAGATCTTCCCAACCCAGGGATTGAACCTGGATCTCCTGTATGGCAGGCAGATTCTTTACAGTCTCAGCCATCAGGGAAGCCCCAAACATGAGTGTTCTTGCATTGGCTGGGAATCAAACCCAGGCCTCCTGCATGGCAGGCAAGAATTCTACCACTAAACCACTAATGCTTACAGTGGTAATGATGTGGTTTGGGTTAAATCACATGACTTCCCTGAAACCCATTTTCTCATCCATAAACTGAACTTAATAATAACAACTAAAAAAAATAATAGCAACTCTATTGCCTTATGATCTAGCAATTCCACTCCTAGGCATACATCTGGGAAAAAAGCATGGTTTGACAGGATACATGCACCACAGTGTTCATTGTAGCACTGTTTACAATAGCCAAGACATGGAAGCAACCTCAGGGTCCATCGACAGATGAATGGATAAAGAAGATGTGGTACATACATACAATGGAAATTACTCAGCCATAAAAAAGAATGAAACAATGCCATTGCAACAACACAGATGAACCTATAGACTATCTTACTACATGAAGTCAGATAGAGAAGGAGAAATATTATATGATATCTCTTATATATAGAATCTGAAATATGACACAAATAAACCCATCTATGAAACAGAAACGGAATTACATACATATAGAACAAACTGGTGGTTGCCAAGGGGGAGGCAGATTGGGGAGGGATGAATTGGGAGTTTTGGATTAGCAGATGCAAGCTTTAATACATAAAATGGATAAAAATAGGGTCCTACCAAGATCATGGCATCTGGTCCCATCACTTCATGGGAAATAGATGGAGAAACAGTGCCAGACTTTATTTTTTTGGGCTCCAAAATCACTGCAGATGGTGATTGCAGCCATGAAATTAAAAGACACTTACTCCTTGGAAGAAAAGTTATGACCAACCTAGATAGCATATTAAAAAGTGGAGATATTACTTTGCCAACAAAGGTCTGTCTAGTCA
>NW_011493282.1:4794-5517 GCF_000754665.1 Bison bison bison | reverse complement strand
AGGTGGGTACAGCAAGGTGGAGTGGAGTGGGGGGGGACGGAGAATCAAAGAGGCAGGAGGAAGCATTCCAGGTGGAGGGTTAGCCAGCACAAAGGTCCATATGTGGAAGCACTTGGGGAATGGTAAATGATCTGATAAGGCCAGATTGTGAAGTACCTGTAGTACTATAGTAGTTGTTGTTGTTCAGTTGCTCAGTCATGTCCTACTCTTTGCGACCCCATGGACTGCAGCACAGCAGGCTTCTCTGTCATTCACTATCTTCCAGAGTTTGCTCTAAATCATGTTCATTGAGTCAGTGATGTCATCCAACCATCACATCCTCTGTTGCTCCCTTCTCTTCCTGCCCTCAATCTTTCCCAGTAACCGGCTTGTAGTGGGAGATACAATAAAGAAAAGAGAGCCAAGTATAGACTGTGGAGTTCTTTGAAGTAGTCTGACTTCTTTTTAAAGGCAACAAGAGCCTTTGAGGTCTTCTAAGAAGGAATGCCACCATTATGGCAGAAAGCAAAGAAGAACTAAAGAGCCTCATGTTGAAAATGAAAGAGGAGAGTGAAAAAGTTGTCTTAAAACTCAACATTCAGAAAACTAAGATCATGGCATCCTTTCCCATCACTTCATGGCAAATAGATGGGTGAATAGTGGAAACAGTGAGAAACTTTATTTTTTGGGGCTCCAAAATCACCACAGATGGTGACAGCAGCCATGAAATTAAAAGACACTTGC
>NW_011493282.1:0-480 GCF_000754665.1 Bison bison bison | reverse complement strand
TTTTCAGTTCAGTTCAGTTCAGTCAGTCAGTCGTGTCCGACTCTTTGCAACCCCATGATTCGCAGCACGCCAGGCCTCCCTGTCCATCATCAACTCCCGGAGTTCACTCAGACTCTCGTCCATCGAGTAAGTGATGCCATCCAGCCATCTCATCCTCTGTCGACCCTTTCTCCTCCTGCCCCCAATCCCTCCCAGCATCAGAGTCTTTTCCAATGAGCCAACTCTTCGCATGAGATGGCCAAAGTATTGGAGTTTCAGCTTTAGCATTATTCCCTCCAAAGATATCCCAGGGCTGATCTCTTTCAAAATGGACTGGTTGGATCTCCTTGCAGTCCAAGGGACTCTCAAGAGTCTTCTCCAACACCACAGTGCAAAAGCATCAATTCTTCAGTGCTCAGCCTTCTTCACAGTCCAACTCTCACATCCATACATGACCACTGGAAAAACCTAGCCTTGACTAGACGGACCTTTGGCAAAGTA
>NW_011493281.1:4830-5496 GCF_000754665.1 Bison bison bison | reverse complement strand
TTTTTTACCATCTGAGCCACCAGGGAAGTTGCCCCACCCATGAAACCAGACTATTTATGCTTTCTTTGTTTCCTCCTATCTCTGTACATTCTTTTTTCAGAAGTTTGAACAAGACCATCACTATTCACTTTAGAGGAAACAGCATGTTACCAAACAAAGCAAACAAAACAAGAGAAATCATACAAGTGTCTTTCCAGGTCAGGAACAACTAGTCTGTCCACTTGAAGCTATAGGACAAACACTCCAGCCCCTAGTCATTTAAGCATTCACTGAGCACATGTAAGCACCTACTATATACCTGGATTTATGTTCGGACTTGGGGACTCAGGTATCTGAGACCCATGGCTTGTTCTGGTTTACGATCTAAAGGGTTAGACAGACATTGGGCAATGACGACTCACTCTGTCAAGTGCTGTAATAAGGATGAGCACAAGTGTTAAGGAAGCATGGGAGAGTGGATGATTAGCTATGGCCAGTAGGTGAAGGGGGTGGGCTGGTGCCTGGGACAGTGTGGAAGAGGGGGCATTTCAGGGGATCCTGAAGCTAGGAGTTCAAGTGGCATTAAAAAGGCAGGGGCAAGGAGGTTCCTGTAGGTAAAGGAAGCAGCATGAAGAGTGGCAGAGATGTGGTGGTGTGTACCTAGCCAGGGAGCAAAATGGCAGGAGT
>NW_011493281.1:0-874 GCF_000754665.1 Bison bison bison | reverse complement strand
AACACTCACAGGGGATCATCGCTGACTACAACTTGTCACCAAGTGCCACTCTCAAACAGTCTTATATTCCCACCGTTTCTCTTTCCTTCATAGCTTTGAACTTTTCCCATTTAATACATTTTATCTTTGTTTTTATTACTCCTGTCCTAACTCTCCAGGCTCCCCGAGCACCACCAAGAGTTAAGTGCCACAAAAGCAGAGCTTATTGTCTGTTTTCTTCACTGTGTCCCCCAAACACCTAGAATGATATCCGAAACAGAGTAAATACTCAGATATTTATTTATTTACTTTAAAGATTTATTTATGAATGCCTGCACAGGGTCTTCATTGCTGCACAGGTATTTCTATAGTTGCAGCAAGCAGGGTCTAGTCTCTAGTTGCAGGGTGCAGGCTTCTCACTGTGGAGGCTTCTCTTGTTGTGGAGCATAGCTCTAGGCATGTGGGCTCAGCAGTGGCTCCCGGACTCTAGAACACAGGTTTCCTGGACCAGTAATTGAACCCACATCCCCTGCATTGGCAAGCGGATTCTTTACTCCTGAGCCACCAAAGAGGACCCTTAAACATTTGTTAAATGACTATAAACAACTTGCTTCCTCTGTATTGGTTAATTGTACAAGTTACAGAGTCAAATGCTACTATGTGTAGGATCCCATTTATGAATTTGGAGAGCCCCCAGTGGGTGAGATTAAAGTTGAGCCTTGAATGTCGGTAAAGTTTGGGTAATTTCTCTATATACCAGTACATCTCATATTGCTGGAGGGATGGTAAAAAATCTGCCTGCAATGCCGAAGACCCAGGTTCAATCGCTGGCTTGGGAAGATCCCTTGGAGGAGGAAATGGCAACCCACTCCAGTCTTCTTGCTGGGAGAATGCC
>NW_011493280.1:4878-5487 GCF_000754665.1 Bison bison bison | reverse complement strand
TTTAATGGCTGAGTAATACTCCATTGTGTATATGTACCACAGCTTTCTTATCCATTCATCTGCTGATGACATCTAGGTTGCTTCCATGTCCTGGCTATTATAAACAGTGCTGTGATGAACACTGGCGTACACGTGTCTCTTTCCCTTCTGGTTTCCTCAGTGTGTATGCCCAACAGTGGGATTGCTGCATCATAAGGCAGTTCTATTTCCAGTTTTTTAAGGAATCTCCACACTGTTCTCCATAGTGGCTGTACTAGTTTGCATTCCCACCAACAGTGTAAGAGGGTTCCCTTTCTCCACACCCTCTCCAGCATTTATTGCTTGTAGACTTTTGGATCGCAGCCATTCTGACTGGCGTGAAATGGTACCTCATAGTGGTTTTGATTTGCATTTCTCTGATAATGAGTGATGTTGAGCATCTTTTCATGTGTTTGTTAGCCATCTGTATGTCTTCTTTGGAGAAATGTCTGTTTAGTTCTTTGGCCCATTTTTTGATTGGGTCATTTATTTTTCTGGAATTGAGCTGTAGGAGTTGCTTGTATATTTTTGAGATGAATTCTTTGTCAGTTGCTTCATTTGCTTATTATTTTCTCCCTATTCTGAAGGCTG
>NW_011493280.1:0-930 GCF_000754665.1 Bison bison bison | reverse complement strand
AGAATATCAACACATTTCTATATTATTAAAAAATCAGTACACAAAGGAGATGTATGAGTTATATATCCATAAGGTCCCAGCAGCCTCCCCAAATATATGAAACAAAAAGTTACAAACTGGAGAGTACATAGTTCTAAATAATCCATGGAGACTTCAACACTCCATTTTCAATGAGGGACAGACACATAGAGAGGAGACCAATAGTGAGATCAAGGAATGGAACAGCTAGACCTAACTAACATCTGTAGAGCACACAGCCAAGAAAAGCAATTGTGTTTGGAAAGCAACACATGGAAGCCACAAGTCTTCCCTTGTGGCTCAGCTCATAAAGAATCCTCCTGCCATGTGGGAGACCTGGGTTCAATCCCTGGGTTGGGAAGCTCCCCTGGAGAAGGAAAGGCTAGCCACTCCAGTATTCTGTCCTGGAGAATTTCAAGGACTGTATAGTCCATGGGGTCACAAAGAGTTGGACATGACTGAGTGGCTTTCACTTGGAAAGCAACAGCAAAGGAGACAAGGAAGTTTGCTACCCTTGCTTGAAATGGGCACACTTGAGAAGCAACCAGGATGACTGCCCCATGGTCCACCCCCTACTGCACCCCATGATCCGTCTTCAGTGACCACCCTACTACACTGGATTTCTTATCCCCAAAGATTCTAGGCCGGCCCCTGGAACGTGGGAATCAAAAGCGGAACAGTTAAGAAGCTGTGTCATCAGCACCCCCTGTCACTATCTGCTGAACACACCCTAGACTTCCACTCTATGGATTCATTGATGATCCCCAGCCTCAGACTGTGTCCTTGGAGGTGCCAGGCAAAGGGGCAAAACAGCCCACCTCAGGCCAGGATACAGTCAATTCACTATAGTTCCCTCCTCAGGCACTAGAACAACAAGTTAGGGTGGGAAGAGACGGCCAAGGTCGAGAGGCA
>NW_011493279.1:170540-170772 GCF_000754665.1 Bison bison bison | reverse complement strand
GGTCTTTTCCAGTGAATCAGCTCATCACATCAGGTGGCCAAAGTATTGGAATTTTAGCTTTAGCATATTGGAATTTTAGCTTTAGCATCAGTCCTTCCAAATGAACACCCAGGACTGATCTTTTAGGATGGACTGATTAGATTTCCTTGCAGTCCAAGGGATACTCAAGAGTCTTCTCCAGCACCATAGTTCAAAAGCATCAGTTCTTCAATGATCAGCCTTATTTATGTTC
>NW_011493279.1:170134-170440 GCF_000754665.1 Bison bison bison | reverse complement strand
TGGCATAGTCAATAAAGCAGAAATAGACGTTTTTCTGGAACTCTCTTGCTTTTTTGATGATCCAGTGGAATGTTGGAAATTTGATCTCTGGTTCCTCTGCCTTTCCTAAAACCATCTTGAACATCTGGAAGTTCATGGTTCACTTATTGCTGAAGCCTGACTTGGAGAATTTTGAGTATTACTTTACTAGCGTGTGAGATGAGTGCAATTATGCAGTACTTTGAGCATTCTTTGGCCTTGCCTTTCTTTGGGATTGGAATGAAAACTGACCTTTTCCAGTCTGGTGGCCACTGCTGAGTTTTCCAA
>NW_011493279.1:169532-170034 GCF_000754665.1 Bison bison bison | reverse complement strand
GACCATCCCCATGGAAAAGAAATGCAAAAAAGCAAAATGGTTGTCTGAGGAGGCCTTACAATTAGCTGTGAAAAGAAGAGAAGCAAAAAGCAAAGGAGAAAAGGAAAGATATAAGTATCTGAAGGAGAAGGCAATGGCAACCTACTTCAGTACTATTGCCTGGAACATCCCATGGACGGAGAAGCCTGGTAGGCTGCAGTCCATGAGGTCGCTAAGAGTTGGACACGACTGAGCAACTTCACTTTCACTTTTCACTTTCATGCATTGGAGAAGGAAATGACAACCACTCCAGTGTTCTTGTCTGGAGAATCCCAGGGATGGGGGAGCCTGGTGGGCTGCCATCTATGGGGTCGCACAGAGTCAGACATGACTGAAGCGACTTAGTAGCAGCAAGCATCTGAATGTGGAGTTCCAGAGAATAGCAAGGAGAGATAAGAAAGACTTCCTCAGGGATCAATGCAAAGAAATAGAGGAAAACAACAGAATGGGAAAGACTAGAGAT
>NW_011493279.1:167232-169432 GCF_000754665.1 Bison bison bison | reverse complement strand
CCTTGCCTTTCTTTGGGATTGGAATGAAAACTGACCTTTTCCAGTCTGGTGGCCACTGCTGAGTTTTCCAAATTTGCTGGCATATTGAGTGCAGCACTTTCACAGCAACGTCTTTCAGGATTTGAAATAGCTCAACTAGAATTCCATTACCTCCACTAGCTTTGTTCACAGCGATGCTTTCTAAGGCCCACTTGACTTGACATTCCAGGATGTCTCATGAGTGATCACACCATCCTGATTATCTGGGTCGTGAAGATCTTTTTTGTACAGTTCTGTGTATTCTTGCCACCTCTTCTTAATATCTTCTGCTTTTGTTAGGTCCATGCCATTTCTGTCCTTTATCGCACCCATCTTGGCATGAAACGTTCCTTGGTATCTCTAATTTTCTTGAAGAAATCTCTAGTCTTTCCCATTCTGCTGTTTTCCTTTATTTCATGATAGATCCATCAATCAAGGCAAATTGGAAGTGGTAAAACAGGAGATGGCAAGAGTGAACATTGACATTCTAGGAATCAGCAAACTAAAATGGACTGGAATGGGTGAATTTAACTCAGATGACCATTATATATACTACTGTGGTCAATAATCCCTTAGAAGAAATGGAGTAGCCATTATGATCAACAAAAGAGTCTGAGTGAAGTACTTGGATGCAATCTTAAAAACGACAGAATGGTCTCTGTTCATTTCCAAGGAAAACCATTCAATATCACAGTAATCCTAGCCTATGCCCCAACCAGTAATGCTGAAGAAACTGAAGTTGAACGGTTCTATGAAGACGTACAAGATCTTTTAGATCTAATACCCACCCACCCCCAACAAAAAATGTCCTTTTCACTATATGGGACTGGAATGCAAAAGTAGGAAGTCAAGAAACACCTGGAGTAACAGGCAAAGTTGGCCTTGGAATACGGAATGAAGCAGGGCAAAGACTAATAGAGTTTTGCCAAGAAAATGCACTAGTCATAACAAACACCCTCTTCCAACAACACAAGAGAAGACTCTATACATGGATATCACCAGGTGGTCAACACTGAAATCAGATTGATTATATTCTTTGCAGCCAAAGATGGAGAAGCTCTATACAGTCAGAAAAGACAAGACTGGGAGCTGACTATGGCTCAGATCATGAACTCCTTACTGCCAAATTCAGACTTAAATTGAAGAAAGTAGGGAAAACCACTAGACCATTCAGGTATGACCTAAATCAAACCCCTTATGCTTGTACAGTGGAAGTGAGAAATAGATTTAAGGGACTAGACCTGATAGAGTGCCTGATGAGTTATGGAATGAGGTTCATGACATTGTACAGGAGACAAGGATCAAGACCATCCCCATGGAAAAGAAATGCAAAAAACCAAAATAGCTATCTGGGGAGGCCTTACAAATAGCTGTGAAAAGAAGAGAAGCAAAAAGCAAAGGAGAAAAGGAAAGATATACCCATTTGAATGTGGAGTTCCAGAGAATAGCAAGGAGAGATAAGAAAGACTTCCTCAGGGATCAATGCAAAGAAATAGAGGAAAACAACAGAATGGGAAAGACTAGAGATCTTTTTAAGAAAATTAAGATAGTATAGGATGATTAAATAGTCTCAAAATTCCATTAAGGAATCAAAAAAAGAAAAAGAAAAAAATGCAAAAAGTAAAAATAGTTGTCTGAGGAGGCCTTAGAAAAAGCTGAGGAAAGGAGATAATCCAAATGCAGAGGGGGAAAAAAGATATACCCACTTGAATACATAGCTCCAAAGAAGAGCAAGGAAAGATAAGAAAGCCTTCCTTAGTGATCAATGAAAAGAAACAGAGGAAAACAACAGAATGAGAAAGATTTGCTATCTCTTCAAGAAAATTAGAGATATAAAGGGAACATTTCATGCAGAAATGGGTACAATAAAGTTCAGAAATGGTATGGACCCAACAAAAGCAGAAGATATTAAGAAGAGGTGGCAAGAATACACAGAATTATACAAAAAAGCTCTTCATTACCCAGAAAACCATGATGCTGCGATTACTCACTTAGAGGCAGACATCCTGGAATGTGAAGTCAAGTGGGCCTTAGGAAGCATCACTACACACAAAACTAGTGGAAGTGATGGAATTCCAGTTGATCTATTTCAAATCCTGAAAGATGATGCTGTGAAAGCGCCGCACTCAATATGCCAGCAAATTTGGAAAACTCAGCAGTGGCCACAGGACTGGAAAAGGTC
>NW_011493279.1:162514-165013 GCF_000754665.1 Bison bison bison | reverse complement strand
TGGATGGCATCACTAACTGGATGGACATGAGTTTGAGCAAGCTCTGAGAGTTGGTGATGCACAGGGAAGCTTGGCATGCTGCAGTCTGTGGGGTTGCAAAGAGTCAGATATGACTGAGCGACTGAACTTAACTGAACTGATGGAATTAAAGAAAAGGAATTTTAACGGAGTTTGGGAGACTGTTATAAGCTAATGTCCACTCAAGAAAAGAATCCAGTAACCTAGAAACAGTATACTCTACCTTGAAGACCATGTATATTCATGTGCTAGGGACATTAACAATACAAATTCTAATAGTTAAAACACAAGAGAATAGATATGGGGTCTGAATGAACCTTGTTACATGAAATTAGGCAATCAATGGTCCTTGAAGAGTGACAGTTCTGCATATAGTCAAGACAAGAATAGAGGTGAGAGGCAGAAAGAAACTAAGGGAAAGATAATGTTATAACAAAACTTGAGATGAATCACCATATTTTAGTATATATTACCACCCTTTTTGGTAATATACATATAATTTAAATAGCATCATGACAGGCCTGGTTAGACCATATCAGATTAAAGGAAGAACTGATGATGTAAGCCTTGACATCAACTGAAAAATAAGGAAGAAGATGGCCTTCTCCTGTTTGTATTTTTTTTTATTATTATAAAAATGTAGCCTTTTTTGTTCTTGGGTCTGGGATCCATTGTCTGCCCTCTAATATCTTTCAGAAGCATCCTATGCTAATAAACTCATTCTTGCCTATCACTTTGCCTCACACTGAATTATTTCTGTGCTGTGACTAGAGAACCCTGAGCCTCAGTAAGTCTTGACATTAGGTTATTTTTAAGTAAAAGACACTTTTAATTAAAAGACAGTAGCTTTGAGTTCCCTCTTAAGTCAAAGGTTATGGTTTCAAGTTCCATATTGAGGTTTGGTTGGTTTTGAATCCCAGCCAAGAAGGAGTACAGGTTTGGTATCTAGTTTGTTGAGTAGATACAACATAATGGAGCTCTATATGACCAAACAGGTGATGTTTGTCCATAAAAATCCACCTGGTCACTCTACAAATGTACCTATATTGATGTATTTAATAATTACTAGTCAAATACATAAGATATGCAATATATTATTCTAGGAACTGTGGGAAGTTAATAATAAACCTATCAGGAACCCACTTTCCTTATGAAAGCTAACAAAAGAGGTACATAAAAAGGAGTTTGAGACATCCAGAAGAAATTTCTGGAAAGATTTTATATAAATATTTTTTAAGAGGCTAATTACTTTACAATATTGTAGTGGATTTTGCCATACATTGACATGAATCAGCCATGGGTGTACATGTATTCCCCATTCTTAACTCCCCTCCCACCTTCCTCCCCGTCCCATCCCTTTGGGTCATCCCAGTGCACCAGCCCTGAGCACCTTGTCTCATGCATCAAACCTGGACTGGCGATCTGTGTCACATATGATAATATACTCTTATCTAAAATAAGTCCATCCTTAAAAGTTAAAAAGTCTCTGTTCTACTACCACTAAGGAAAAATGATGTTTCTATGAATGAGGATCTCTAGCTCATTTCTATGTATAAGCTCCTTGGAACAGAAGCTATGACAAACCTAGACAGCATATTAAAAATGAGAGACATCACTTTGCTAATGAAGGTCTGCATAGTCAAAGCTATGATTTTTTCATTAGACACATATGGATGTGAGAGTTGGACCATAAAGAAGGCTGAGCACCAAAGAACTGATGCTTTCAAACTGTGGTGGTGGCGCAAACTCTTGAGTTTCTTGGACAGCAAGGAGATCAAACCAGTCAATACTAAAGGAAGTCAGTCCTGAATATTTATTGGAAAGATTAAGACTGAAGCTGAAGCTCCAATACTTTGGCCACCTGATGTAAAGAACCAACTCATTGGAACAGACCCTGATGCTATGAAAATTTGTAGGCAAAAGGAAAGAATGGCAACAGAGGATGATACGGTTGGATGACATTGCCAACTCAATGCATATGAGTTTGAAAGCACAGGAGATAGTGAAGGACAGGGAAGCCTTGTGTACTGCAGTTCATGGGGTCACAAAAAGTTGGAAATAACTTAGGGATTGAACAACTACCAGAAAGAGGAAAGGAAAGAATATATAGCAGGTTAGTAAACAATAGTATACAATTTAAACTCGTTAAAAAAAAAAAAAATCTAAGAAATACATGTAAGATTAATTACTCTTCATGTGTCCCAATTGATTCACAGAAGACTCATGATTAGTGTTGGCCAGAAAATGCCATGGCCCTAGGAGGCCGATGTACATTCTGCCATGTCCCTTCCTGGGCAGAGCCTATAGTGAGAAGCTATCAAAGTGATATCTCCACATCAGATGTTGTCCACAAGGCATTTGTTCTTGTTGCTGATATCCTTCATTTCCTGCAGGGCTTTCTTTTCTGTGACCACAAAGCTGAGCTGTTGGCAGAGGGAAAATTGTTTTCAACAGAGGGGACCAGATGCAGTTTCTTTGCTG
>NW_011493279.1:161343-161515 GCF_000754665.1 Bison bison bison | reverse complement strand
CACCTCATACAGAGAGTTGACTCATTGGAAAAGACTCTGATGCTGGGAGGGATTGGGGGCAGGAAGAGAAGGGGATGACAGAGGATGAGATGGCTGGATGGCATCACTGAGTCGATGGGCATGAGTTTGAGTGAACTCTGGGAGTTGATGATGGACAGGGAGGCCTGGCATG
>NW_011493279.1:155254-159704 GCF_000754665.1 Bison bison bison | reverse complement strand
CAGACTGAGCGACTTCGCTTTCACTTTTCACTTTCATGCATTGGAGAAGGAAATGGCAACCCACTCCAGTGTTCTTGCCTGGAGAATCCCAGGGATGGGGGAGCCTGGTAGGCTGCTGTCTATGGGGTCGCACAGAGTCGGACACGACTGAAGCAACTTAGCAGCAGCAGCAGCCAAAGCCACTGCAGAAAATGACTGCGGCCATGAAATTAAAAGACATTTGCTCCTTGGAAGAAAAACTATGACCAAACAAGACAGCATATTTAAAAACAGAGACATTACTTCACTGACGAAGGTCCATTCAATCAAAGCTTTTCCAATAGTCATTTATAGATGTGAGAGTTGGACTATAAAGAAAGCTGAGTGCCAAAGAATTGATGCTTTTGAACTGTGTTGTTAGGGAAGACTCTTGAGAGTCTCTTGGACTGCAAGGAGAACAAACTAATCAATCCTAAAGGAAATCATCCCTGAATATTCATTGGAAGGACTGATGCTGAGGCTGAAGCTCCAATACTTTGGCCACCTGATGTGAAGAACTGACTCACTGGAAAACCACCTGATACTGGGAATGAATGAAGGCAGGAAGAGAAGGGGATAACAGAGGATGAGATGGTTGAATGGCATCATTGATTGGAAGGACCATGACTTTGTGCTTGGGAGTTGGTGATGGACAGGGAAGCCTGACATGCTGCAGTCAGTGGGGTCGCAAAGAGTCAGCCATGACTGAGCGACTGAACTGAACTGAACTGATGGAGGGAGAAAGAAAGGTAGAAGATGAGTGGGGAGCAGAAAACAGGGAGAAAAATGAGGGAGAGAAATCACTAAAAACTGTTTTATTAGCCTTGCTCTACTTCTTGCAAGCTATTCTGTGACGTTCATTATAATCTCACTATGGCAACTCTTGTTTTGACTTCAACTTGCATCTTTTTGTCCTTTGGAACAAAAAGACATTAATTACAGAAAATCTTGAGTGGTGTGTGACCTAGAAAGTGTCATCTTACCTTACCTCTCAGAACTATACCTTGCTTTACTGTATGATGGTGATATTAACGTGCCCTGGTGACAGAACAGATGCTACATGTGAAAATGCTACTTTGACACTTAGTTCTTACCTGCTGTGTAAAGTGTCTCTGAATTTTTAAATCTGAATCTCTTGCCAACACATTAGTGATGGAGAGTATCTGGAATATTTCCACCAGTTGGGAAGAGTGTAGAGAATCAGGGTCTTTGAGGAAGATAAAATGACAAATAGGCTGTTGTAGGCAAGCAGGGAAGGAAGAAGGTGAATTGAAAAAGGTGTTGAGCTTGCCATCGCACATGTTGGTGAACATATCGAATCTAGAGGTGGAAAAAATATGATTTGGCCAGTGTTTTCCTGATCAAATTCATGGATTTGAATTTCAAGTTGGCTTTGGTTTTATTCTAAGACATATTCAATTTAAAAGGAATGGGAAAGGAGAGGAGTACAAAGTTCCTCAGACATTCAAACTTCATGTCACCAAAATGAAAATTCTAAAGTGCTTTGCTCTCTAAAATTTGTGTTTAAAATGAATTTTGAATATTTCCAAGTATAAATTCATATTGTATTATTCACTATATTTTTGAATAGTATATTATTCCAGTAGATTAATGTCAGAATCTTAGTTATTCTCCCTCCCCCAGTCCTTCCTTCCCATTCAGAATCAGCACATTTGAAATGCGAATTGCCTTCATGGGCAGTATATACTCTCAGCCAGTTACATATAGTTCCAATACAAAACCAAACTTCTTCTAAGACATTTTGCAGCACAGTGTTTGGCATAGAGTAAGAACTCAATAACTTATTACTGTTAAATTAATAAATAACATTCCTTCATGATTTACCATAACTGTTAACAAGGTTTACTCCAGGAATTCTGATTCTATATGGAGGAAGACTGAGGAAGAGGAAGAAGGGAAGAAGAAGGAAACGCAATCTTTGTATCTTATTTAAGGAGAAAATTGGATTCCAATTCCAATCATAATAACATACTGCTGTTCGAATACAATCAGGTCATTCTTACATCTTGAATCCCTGCAATCTTGTGAACTGTGACCCTGTGAATATTCTTTGGATTTTGAGATCACTGGTCATAATGAAAGAAATACTTCATTATATTAAACTATTGATGAAAAGTTAGAAGAAGACTAAAACTTTTATTCCAGTTATAAAAGTGATGCATGTTTGCTTCAGATAAAATAACTTAAAGCCCAAGTATACAGAGACAAATATATGAAAACATTAATTTATAAATCACAATTTGTGAAAGGGAAACTTTCAGACCCTAAGGGCAGCTCCAGGGCCCTTAAGGGTATATTATTATTGTCTTTTTAGTTAAGTATGGCTGGTAGTGAGAGACATGGTTTTGACTGTGCTTTAGACTGGCAAAGTTTTAAGTGGTTCTATTGTCAGCACTCTGGGACTTTCTTCCTTTCAATACACACACACACATACACACACGTGAAGACCAACTGAATACAGAAATGCTGCCTTTCCTGGAGTCTCCATTAATTTCTCTTCATCAAGGCAAACACATAAACCTATTTATTCTGAGTGCTTGAACTTTGTGAGAAAATAAACAGGATGACCAAACTAATGTTCATGGGGAAAGGTTAAAATTTACCAAGTTCAAGTGATAGTAATTCTCGCTTTTTTTTTTTTTTTTTTCCTGCATAGATGTGACTCCTGAATTTGAAACAGAATGTTGGGTAGACTACTGCTCTCTGTTTTTTTTTTTTTCTTTCCCCCCCCTGAGCATTTCTGTTCCCATCTTCTGAAGGCATTCCCTGAAGTAGGCATCTAAGCATGTCGGTTGTTTTCACTCACAGGAAGGGAGTAAACTGCTTCCTCTGCAATTATACCAACTGGTCTGTTGACACACAAGTAAATGAAATGTTTATACCCTGAGAGGAAGCCCCTGAATTGTTCTCAATATTACAGGCCTTCAGATCATCACTGAATGTCTAGCTCTAGAAAATTTGAAGAGATAGACAAATAATAAGGGAAAGATAACATTCAGTTTCCAGTAAACAGCTGTATTTTTTGTGATGTTGTGTCATAATGGAAACATCAATCCTGTTTTTTATGGAAACTACTGAAAATCTTAACCATAATATTGTCTTCTACTCAACTGCCAAGTTGGTTTATAAGTTAATTCTTTCGAAAAGCTAAAATCTAAATTCATAGCACCATACAGAGTACAACCTGAAGATGAAGTTGTAAACAATTTTCAAGATTTATTTAATACAAAAACTAATTCCGAGGTTGGATTATGAGCAGTGCTCAGATGTGATAAATAAATGAGATGGAAGAGTACTCCAGTACCAGCCTAGTATTGGACACATAATAAACAACAATAATATTTATTTATTTACAGATTCAAAATGTGAGATATCACAGTTAATTCAGAATTTGGCCATTTGTGCAACAAAAATTTCTGAAGTGCAAACTATTTGAGAAACTCTTCTCTTATTTCTTGTGTATGAAAAATAATTTGGAATAAACTTTAGTGTTGTTTATGCTTGGAAATACAGTTTTTTTCTTTTTTTTTCCAATCACAAATTTTCATTCTAATAACCAGGCCAATGACAAGTTCAACATTATAGTGTTGATAGTAATTATAATAAGCAGTCTCTAATGACTTCATCTAAATATTTTGCTTTTAAAATCATTAATATCTTTGCCTCTGTTTTGACTTCATCTAAATATTTTGCTTTTAAAATCATTAATATCTTTGCCTCTGTTTCACATAAGATCTAGCTCCAAAATTTCAAATACGACACACATTAGATGCCTCCTGCTGAATCCAACTTGGCTTTTTCTCCTGAATTTTAGATTTCAAGCAAATCAGTATTTCGGCATTATAGTTCACCACGTGTCCTTCCTCCATATTCACCCCTGATCTGTACTTTATTCTTTACACTACAGTTTAAATACTTTGCACACGTTCCTTGCTCTTCAAATTTAAAATGTTTAATCACTTCAGTTAGAAATATCAAATTCATGTTTATCTACACTTATGCAGAGTGATTTCATTAGTCCCAAAGTTTTATACATTATACATTTTAAACACTTTTCTGATATATTTCCCACCCTCTACATACTCTATCTCTGCTTTATATTGTTCTGTATTTCCTTATTTTTCATTGTTCATCTATTAAAATGACAAAGTTCAGAAAAAAGAAGGAGATATATTAAAACCAAAACAACATTTTTAGGGACATGTGGGAAACTATCAAAATGTCTAATAAATAATAGGGAACAAGAAGTTATAAAATATTTGATTAGAAAGAAATTTGAAGAAATAATCGATGAAACATTCTCAGATTTTTCAAAATGACATATATTTGTAGGCTGAAAATCCAATAAATCATGAACAGAATAAATTAAAAGGTGCTTAAACTTATTCACATAAAATTAACTGGTTGGAAA
>NW_011493279.1:151945-154881 GCF_000754665.1 Bison bison bison | reverse complement strand
GACTCACGCACACACACACAAGTTATTGGTTTTGTGTGTGGATCCAATCATGACATTCACAAACTTAATAAAACTCCTATAGCTTCTAATTTTCTATTAGATGAAACTCTTTAGAATATCACCCATTCCCTTCACAGATAAATATCAATGTAAGCCTACAAGAATGCAAGCTCCATGTTGGTGAACATTTTTATACTATTGTTCACTGCCATATTTCCAGTACTTGAAAGAATGCCTTTATATTATGTAGTCTGTGGTATCGGTAACTATTTGCTAGATGAATGAATACTTCCAGCTGCCTTCCCTTCTAGGTTGCTAATGTTGATTGTTCTTCACATGACCTTCTTTACCTACAGCCTTTTATTCTTTGATATTCTCCAGCTCACCTTGAAATTCCAAGTTTTAATATTAATCTTTTATGTGGAATTCTCTCCTTTTTCAGTAACACTTACACAAAATTTTCCTCCCCAAATATTCTGTGTATACATTAATTATTCTACTTAAACATTTCACTTTACATATTTCACTTTTCATATATCTTCAGGTACTGTTTTGCATGTCCAGCTATTTTCAGATGCTACTTAGAATCTAGATACATAATAGTAATTCAACAAATATTTTTTGAATGTAAGAATAAATATGCATGGTTTCAGAAGTCTATAAAAATAATCATGTTTCTAAAAATATTTGAGTCAAAATAGAAAAATGTAGATATGTTTCTTATTTAAGGGAAAGCACAAAATATATTTGTAAAAATTATATAAATCCCCCCCCCCAATCTTTACTTATTTTGACTCTTGAATGTCCTATGACAGATTTACACAGAGGGAGAATGCAGCATTGACATTCAAAAAGAATGATAGGGAAATAATTTAACAAATAATTCTATATAGGCTGTATTCCAAAAGCTATTTTCTAAATGAATCATGTAGTGTTTGCAAGATATTTCTTAAAGGAAGAAAAGAAGGAAGAGAAGATGGGAGGGAGAAAGAAAATATAATGGTTATATTGTCAGATCATTTCATTAAATATAAATTAATCTAAAATATACCAGAGATAACAGATGTGGTACTGCTGAAAAATTAGCAATGTGTACTCCTCCTACCACCTGTATATTGTCTACTACCTAGAGAAATGTTCTCTGACTGAAGTTGTATATTGTAAATGGCACTCTATAGATTTGGATTTCCTTTGAAATGCAGAATAAGTGGGAGATAGAAAACCAATAATCCATAATTATCAAAAATGTGAGGGGGAGTAGAGACTTACAATTTTCCATCCACATGTGCACACATTTACCTGCATTGTGTTCAGAATATATTTGACTATTCTATTACCATTTTAGTCAATGCAGCCCACTGATAGGATAAAATGGTTTAGAATTCCTCCTCCTAACTCTTGGTAGAGGAATTAAAAAAAAAAAAAAAAAAAATACAGAGAGCATTTTCCAACACATTTTTTATATGTTCTCTTTCATAATAGCTTTTGCTGGATGCATTAAAAACATGTAGAGGGTTTTATTTGATTACTAGGATTCCTCGTCAATTGTGAACTTGGTTAATTACGCTTGGGTTCTGTTGTGATAATAATCATTCACTGAAAGAAGACTGTGTCTGCTTTTTCTACATGTGTGTCATTGGATTAGTCAAGCATATAGAGAATTTTTAGGTAGTTCTCAAATAAAGATACAAAATATTTGATATCACTTTTGTATTATTCCTTTACTCTGTATGTTCTTTCTACTTCTTTGTGTGTGTGTGTGTGTGTGCTCTTTTATTTTTATATCTGCACTTCATTCTTGTGACTGCACTTACTTCATTTAATGAAACAACTATTATAATACTTGCAATCTACTCTCCTCTTTTAAAGAAGATTGGTCAGGGGAGAGTCAAGATGGAGGAATAGAAGGATGCAGAATTTGTCTCTCTTCACAAGTACATTAAGAACACATCTACAAATTTGGAACAATTTTCATAGAGCACCTGCTGAACACTAGTGAAAGACTTCAAACACCTTAAAGGACAAGAGAAATCCCTTCACAACAGGGTAAGACAAAAGGAAGAAGAATCAAAGAAGGAACCAACAAACCCTGGTGGGAAGCTGAGGTTCCCCACATCCAGAAAACTCTCACACAGTGGGAAAATCAACTGGGACTGAAAAGGACTTTCAGTGGATCAAAGGAAAAGACAGCAGCCTGTGGAAAGCAGGACAAAGTAAGAACTGTGTACATGTCTTTGCCACAGCACTGTGGGCTCCAGCCTTAGTCCTGAATCACCTGTTGTGAAGGAGGACTGGATGCTAGAAATTGGGGCTTGGAGCACAGACCCAGGCAGGGATAGAGAGCAATTGGCTTCAGAAAACCTGAAGCCACAGCAGTAAGGAGTTCCACAACCAGAAAAGTCTGTGGAAAAAGATTAGGATTCTATAGAAGTATCTGAATAGATAATGAGTATTCCATCAATTGAGACCAGTCTAGCTTCCAAAGCAGTGGACTTAGGGAATAAATACACACAAGAAATGGGTCAGATCAGAGAATGAGCTGGTCCCAGATTGCCCATAACAGGTCCAGAGACTTGCATTGGAAGGCTTCCTGGGGAGGCAGGGATTGACTCTGGATCACAGTGGAAGCAAGAACACTGACAATAGAAGCAAGAGGAAAATGTTCTTACTTTTTTTTATTTGCTTGTTTCATTTTGTTCAGTTGTTGATGGCATTATTTATATTATTTTTATCTTAATATTTTTAATATACACTTTATTTATTTTCTATTTTTACTTTTTTTTACTGTGTATGTTTTTTTCATGTTTTTTATTTATTTCCTTTTTTTGGACTGATTTTCATATACATATTTTATTCTCTTCTTTTGTTGCTTACTTTCAGTTTTTATTTTAGTTTACTTTACTTTTTTTTTTTTTTTTTTTTTTTTTTTTTTTTTT
>NW_011493279.1:146894-150362 GCF_000754665.1 Bison bison bison | reverse complement strand
TTGTCAGACTACACTCTCTGGGGGTCTAAACAGTCTTTATAAGACTGAGCACACATGAGCATGTCCGCACCAAATAGACTTTATTCATATTTTTAAGACATTCCTCCCAAAAAGTGAAAGAATACATTTTCTTCTCAAGTGCTATGGGACATTCTTCAGGATAGCTCACATCTTGGGTCACAAATCAAACTGCAATTAATTTAAGAAAATTGAATTTTTTTTCAAGCATCCTTTCTTTCTGCAATGCTATGAAATAGAACTCAATTGGGGGGGGGGGATGTAAAAAATGCAAATACATGGAAGTCAAATAATACAACCCTAAGTAACCAAGAGATCACTAAAGAAATGAAGGAAGTAATTAAAAAAAAAAGAAAGAAAGAAAGATACAAGAAAATGCTTAGAAGCAAATGACCATGAAAACAATATGGTACAAAATCTATGTGATGCAGCAAAAGGAGTTATACTAGGGAAGTTTAGAGTAATACACTATTATGTCAAGAAACATCTCAAATAAACAACCTAACATCAAATCTAAAGTAACTAGAAAAAGAAGAACAAATTAAACCCAAAATTAATAGAAGAAAAGAAATCATAAAGATGAGAGCAGAAACAAGTGAAATAGAAATAAAGAAAACAATAGCAAAGATAAATAAAATGAAAAGCTGGTTCTTTGAAAAACAAACAAAATTCATAAACTCATAGTGTTGTAATTGTTGTTGATAAGTCATGTTTGACTCTGCCACCCCATGGACTGCAGCATGCCAGGCTTCCCTGTCTTTCACTATCTCCTGGAGTTTGCTCAAACTCTTGTACATTAAGTCGATACTGCCATCGAGTCATTTCATGTTCTGTCACCTCCTTGTGTTCCTGCCCAGCATCTTGGTCTTTTCCTATGAGTTGGTTCTTCACATCAAGTGGCCAAAATATCAGAGCTTCAGCTTCAGCAGCAGTTCTTTCTTAACATCTTAGGTTGATTTTCCGTAGGATTGACTGGTTTGATCTTGCAGTCCAAAGGACTCTTAAAGAGTCTTCTCCAGCACAATTCCAAAACATCAGTTCTTCAGTGCTCAGCTTTCTTTATGGTCCAACTCTAGTATCTGTACAGGACTACTGGAAACACTGGATATTTGACTATATAGACTTGTCAGCAAAATGATGTTTCTGCTTTTTAATGCATTGTTTGGGTTTGTCATAGTTTTTCTGCCAAGGAGTAATAAGCATCTTTTAAATTTGTGGCTGCAGTCACTGTCTGCAGTGGTTTTGGAGCCCAAGAAAATAAAATTTGTCACTATTTCCACTGTTCCTCATCTATTTGCCATGAAATGATGGGTGTTCATTGGAAGGACTGATGCTGAGGCTGAAACTCCAATACTTTGGACACCTCATGCGAAGAGTTGACTCATTGGAAAAGACCCTGATGCTGGGAGGGACTGGGGACAGGAGGAGAAGGGGACGACAGAGGATGAGATGGCTGGATAACATCACCAACTTGATGGACATGAGTTTGGGTAAACTCCGGGAGTTGGTGATGGACAGGGAGGCCTGGCGTGTTGCAATTCATGGGGCTGCAAAGAGTCGGACACGACTGAGCGACTGAACTGAACTGAACTGATGGGACTAGATGCCATAACCTTAGTTTTTTGAATGCTGTTTTCAGCCAGATTTTTCAGTTTCCTCTCTCACCTTCATCAAGCGACTCTTAAGTTCCTCCTCTGACATTCTAATGCTTTCTGCCATTAGAGTGGTATCATCAGCATATCTGAGGTTCCTGATATTTCACTGGCGATCTCAATTCCATTTTGTGACTCATCCAGGGTGGCATTTCACATTATGTACTCTGCATAGAATTTAATATTGTTGTATTCCTTTCCCACTTTTCAACCAGTCTATTGCTCCATGTTCAGTTTTAACTGTTGATTTTACCTGCACATTGGTTTCTCTGGAGGCAGGTACGGTGGTTTGGTGTCCCTATGTCTTTAAGAATTTTCAATAGTTTGTTATGATCCACACAACAATACATTATGTGTATGTAGTGTGATCCACACTACACTAAAAGTGAAAGCTTTTAGTATAGCCAATGAAATGGAAGTAGATGTTTTTTGGAATTCTCTTGTTTTCTCTGTGAACCAACAGATGTTGACAATTTGAACTTTGTTTCCGTTGTCTTTTCTAAGTCAAGCGTGTACATCAAAAAGTTCTCAGTTCACATACTGCTGAAGTCTAGCTGTAAGGATTTTTAGCACTACCATGCTAGCATGTGAAATGAGTGCAATTATACAGTAGCTTAAATATTCCTTGGCAGCACTTTTCTTTGGTATTGGAATGAAAACTGACCTTTTCCAGTACTGTGGCCACTGTTGTTTTCCAAATTCGCTGACCTATTGATTGTAGCAATTTAACAGTAACATCTCTTCAGTTCAGTCACTCAGTCGAGTCTGACTCATTGTGACCTCATGAACTGCAGCATTTCAGGCCTCCCTATCCATCACCAACTCCCGGAGTTCACCCAAACTCATGTGCATTGTGGTGGTGATGCCATCCAACATCTCATTTTCTGTCATTCATTTCTCCTGCCGTCAATTTTCCCTAGCATCAGGGTCTTTTCAAATTAGTCAGCTCTTCGCATCAGGTGGCCAAATAATTGGAGTTTCAGCTCCAACATCAGTCCTTCCAATGAACACCCAGGACTGATCTCCTTTAGGATAGACTGGTTGGATCTTCTTGCAGTCAAAAAGACTCTCAAGAGGCTTCTCCAACATCACAGTTCAAAAGCATCAATTCTTTGGCACTCAGCTTTTTTTAAAGTCCAACTCTCACAACCTTACATGACTACTGGAAAAACCATAGCCTTGACTAGACGGACATCTGTTGACAAAATAATGTCTCTGTTTTTTAATATGCTGTCTAGGCTGGTCAAAAATTTCCTTCCAAGGAGTAAGTATCTTTTAACTTCATGGCTAAAATCACCATCTTCAGTGAATTTGGAGCCCCAAAAAATAAAAGTCAGCCACTGTTTCCACTGTTTCCACATTTATTTCCCATGAAGTGATGGGACCAGATGCCATGATCTTCGTTTTCTAAATGTTGAGTTTCAAAACAACTTTTTCACTCTCATCTTTCACTTTCATCTAGAGGCTGTTTAGTGCCTCTTCACTTACTGCCATAAGGGTGGTGTTGTCTGCATATCTGAGGTTATTGATATTTCTCCCAGCAATCCTGATTCCAGCTTGTACTTCTTCCAGCCCAGCATTTCTCATGATGTACTCTGCATAGAAGTTACATAAGCAGGGTGACAATATAGAGCCATGACGTACTCCTTTTCCTATTTGGAACCAGTCTGTTGTTCCATGTCCAGTTCTAACTGTTGCCTCCTGACTTGCATACAGGTTTCTTTAGAGGCAGGGCAAGTGGGCTGGGATTCCCATCTCTTTCAGAATTCTCCACAATGTATTGTGATCCACAAAGTCA
>NW_011493279.1:141985-145466 GCF_000754665.1 Bison bison bison | reverse complement strand
ACTGAAGAATTGATGCTTTTGAAGTGTGGTGTTGGAGAAGACTCTTGAGAGTCCCTTGGACTGCAAGGAGATCCAACCAGTCCATTCTGAAGGAGATCAGCCCTGGGATTTCTTTGGAAGGAATGATGCTGAAGCTGAAACTCCAGTACTTTGGCCACCTCATGCGAAGAGTTGACTCATTGGAAAAGACTCTGATGCTGGGAGAGATTGGGGGCAGGAGGAGAAGGGAACGACAGAGGATGAGATGGCTGGATGGCATCACTGACTTGATGGATGTGAGTCTGAGTGAACTCTGGGAGTTGGTGATGGACAGGGAGGCCTGGTGTGCTGTGATTCATGGGGTCGCAGAGTCAGACACGACTGAGCAACTGATCTGATCTTACTAGCGTGTGAGATGAGTGCAATTGTGCAGTAGTTTGAGCATTTTTTGGCATTGCCTTTCTTTGGGATTGGAATGAATACTGACTTTTCCTGTCTGGTGGCCACTGCTGAGTTTTCCAAATTTGCTGGCATATTGAGTACAGCACTTTGACAGAATCATCTTTCAGGATTTGAAATAGCTCAACTGGAATTCCATCACCTCCACTAGTTTTGTTCATAGTGATGCTTCCTAAGGCCCATTTGACTTCACATTCCAGGATGTCTGGTTCTAAATGAGTGATCACACCATCGTGATTATCTGGGTCATAAAGATCTTTCTTGTATAGTTCTTCTGTGTATTCTTGCCACCACTTTTTAATATCTTCTGCTTCCGTTAGATCCATACCATTTCTTTCCTTTATTGAGCCCATCTTTACATGAGATGTTCCCTTGGTTTCTCTAATTTTCTTGGAGAGGTCTCTAGTCTTTACCATTCTATTGTTTTCCTCTATTTCTTTGTATTGGTCGCTGAGGAAAGCTTCTTATCTCTCCTTGTTATTCTTTGGAACTCTGTTTTCAGATGCTTATGTTTTTCCTTTTCTCCTTTGCTTCTCTTCTTTTCACAGTTATTCGTAAGCCCTCCTCAGACAGCCATTTTGCTTTTTTGCTTTTATTTTTCTTTTGAGTTATCTTGATTCTTGTCTCCTGTACAATGTTATGAACATCTGTCCACAGTTCATCAAGCTTCTGTCTATCAGATCTAGTCTCTTATTGAACTAGAACTCCTTATTGTCAAATTCAGACTTAAATTGAAGAAAGTGGGGAAAACCACAACATCTCTTAGAATTTTGAATGGCTCAAGTGATATTCCATCACCTCCACTATCTTTGTTTGTAGTAATATTCCTTAAGGCCCACTTGACTTCACACTCCAGGATTGTCTGGCTCTAGATGAGTGACCACATAATCATGGTTATCCAGGTCATTAAGACCTTTTTATATTAAGAAATGGAGACATTGCCAACAAAGGTCCATCTAGTCAAGGCTATGGTTTTTCCAGTAGTTATGTATGGATGTGAGAGTTGGATTATAAAGAAAGCTGAGCACCGACAAATTGGTGCTTTTGAACTGTGATGTTGGAGAAGACTCTTGAGAGTCCCTTTGGACTGCAAGTAGATCCAACCAGTCCATCCTAAAGAAAATTAGTCCTGAATATTTATTGGACAGACTGATGTTGAAGCTGAAACTCCAATACATTGATAACCTGATGCAAAGAACTGACTCATTTGAAAAGTCCCTGATACTGGGAAAGATTGAAGGCCAGAGAGGAAGGTGACAACAGAGGATGAGATGGCTGGATGGCATCATCCACTCAATGGACATGTGTTTGAGTAAACTTAGGGAGTTGGTAATGGGTAGGCAGGCATGGCATGCTGAACTGAACTAAATTGAAGATCCTTTTTGTATAATTCTTCTGTGTATTCTTGCACCTTTTCTTATTCCCTTCTGCTTATGTTAGATCCTTGCTGTTTCTGTCCTTTATTGTGCCCATCTTTGCATGAAATAATCCTTTAATATCGCCAATATTTTTGTAATAGGTCTCTAATATTTCCCCTTCTATTGCTTTCATCTTTTTATTGCATTGTTCACTGAAGAAGGCTTTCCTATCTCCTTGGTTCTTAATATTGTATAGGAGGCAGTGATCAAAATCATCCCAAAGGAAAAGAAATATAAAAAGGCAAAGTGGTTGTCTGAATAAGAAATAGCTGAAAAAAGAAAAGGAACAAAAAGCAATGGAGAAAAAGAAAGGTATTTCAAACTAAATGCTGATTTCTAGAGAACAGCAAGGAGAGATAAGAAAATTTATAGTGAGAATAATTTTAAAAAAAATAGGGGGGTTGGGAGAGGACTCAAATTAATAAAATTAGAAGTGAAGAGGGAAAAGGTATAGTGAACACCACAGAAATATAAAGGGTAATAGAGACTACCACACGCAAGTGTATGTCTAAAAAAATTATAATTTGGAAGAAATGTACGAATCCCTAGAATAACACAATCTTCTAAGACTGAATCAGGAAGAAATAGAAAATATTAACAGACTAATAAAAAGCAATGAAATGAAATAACAACTAAAAATCTTCCAAAAAGAAGTTTGGAAGCAATGACTTCGTAGACAAATTCTATCAAACATCTTGAGAACAGTTAACACCTATCTTTCTCAAACTATTCCAAATCATTGCAGAGGTTAGACTTCTCCCAAACTCATTCAACTCCACCATCACCCTGATACAACAACCAGACAAAGATATCACATGGAAAAAAAAAAATTACAGATTGCCGGAGTCCGACTCCAGCAGCCAGGAAATCAGCCTGAAGGGGTGAGTGGTATTGGCGGATGATGATGTAGCCTCTGACTCATAGTACGGAACTCCATGTTTATTTCAAGCTTCAGGGTAAACATTAGGTCAGAGGTTTGACATTTTCAGTTTTCCCACCCAGATTTACTGTCTCCAGAAATCAGTGTTGTCCTTCAAACAGAGTTCCTGCTTCAGCGATTCTCTCAGAATCGGCTTTGCTATCTATTATCTACTTACTTTTATGTATAATATACTTAACTTGTGATTACATTGTAACTCATGCTACATTCCTCAGTTTATTTCTTACCTTTCTAAATCCTGTTTGCCCCTAGCATCTTAAGATCAGATCAGATCAGATCAGATCAGTCTCTCAGTTATGTCTGACTCTTTGCGATCCCATGAATCGCAGCACGCCAGGCCTCCCTGTCCATCACCAACTCCTGGAGTTCGCTCAGACTCACATCCATCGAGTCAGTGATGCCATCCAGCCATCTCATCCAATGTCGTCCCCTTTTCCTCTTGCCCCCAATCCCTCCCAGCATCAGAATCTTTTCCAATGAGTCAACTCTTCTCATGAGGTGGCCAAAGTACTGGAGTTTCAACTTCAGCATTATATCTTCCAAAGAAATCCCAGGGCTGATCTCCTTCAGAATGGACTGGTTGGATCTCCTTTCAGTCTAAGAGACTCTCAAGAGTCTTCTCCAATACCACAGTTCAAAAGTATCAATTCTTCGGCGCTCAGCCTTCTTCACAGTCCAACTCTCA
>NW_011493279.1:137648-141358 GCF_000754665.1 Bison bison bison | reverse complement strand
TATTTTTCTGGAACTCTCTTGCTTTTCCTATGATCCAGCGGATGTTGGCAATTTGATCTCTGGTTCCTCTGCCTTTTCTAAAACCACCTTGAACATCAGGAAGTTCACGGTTCACATATTGCTGAAGCCTGTCTTGGAGAATTTTGAGCATTACTTTACTAGCGTGTGGGATGAGTGCAATTGTGCGGTAGTTTACTATCTCCTAAAAAGGCTTCTTGCTATTCTTAATTATTGCTAAACTCTAAACTCAGCAAAGTATTTTTGCCATAAATATTTCCCTCACAAACAGGTCTCAAATAACAATCCTTCCCATTGCCTCAAGCTGTGGCCTACATGCTCATCCTTGGACATTCTTTGTAAAGATCCTTGAACAAATGTCAATGGTTATTTTACAGATTATTTTCTGGGCACAGCTGCAGAAGGTTTTGTGCTTTCTCATGCTTCTTCCAAGCACCTTAACATTTTTTCCAGCCAACTCAACCAAAGAAAGGAAAGAACAAGTCATAATTACAAGGCCTAACTCCTTCATTCCTGGACGTGCCTGTGAGATGAGGAGAGGGGGTTGGGCCCTGTCTCCATTTTGTTGGTAATGCCTAACGCGGCTTCTGACACCTCCCCCTTTCTTATTTTTTAGAGCATAAGTATGAAACTCAGTAGATAAAGCAGAAGTACTTCAGTTGAGTATTCTGAAAAGACACGGGGCTAATACACAAATCAGAATCAACAGGCATAAGCACATGGCCACATTAATCATTATTGTAAAAAAGGATCCATGGTAAAGATATCCCTCCAGTTTTTATAAAAGGGAATTAGAAAGCCATTGAGAGTAAAAGTCAGACTCCACCTGTTTCGTACTCTGAATATCCTGATGTAACTTGGAAATATCAATACTAAAATCTGAATGATTCCAGATGCCTAAAATGTGATTTGTAATGCATTCCCAAGAATGTATGGAGTCATTCACTTGTAGAGGGGTAACGCACATCCATTTAAATTCAGCATGGCACCTTAAATACAACTTAATTTTTTAATTCGTCATTTCTTACCCTATAAGCAGGACTGCTTCTTCTAAAGCATTGACCTTATTTTCTATTTTCCTATCTATAATTTCCTGTGTAGTGAGAGCTATGGAGACATTTTTGGACCGGTGATCAACTAACGAGGCCATATGCACTTCTTTTGACAGGACAACAGCAGAAACCATAACTGAAGCAGTTATGGCAATCAAGGCAGTTATTCTCCCAATCAGAGCTGCAATTAATCTCTTGGGTCGAGAAATTAAGCCATTAAATTCATACAAAACTTTCAATGCATAATCATCAAACCATTGTCCCTCTAATTTTACAGGAACCATCAAATATGGTGGTTGCTTCACAATCATCACAGCCTTATAATTACTATAATCATTCCTAGCAACATAATTTGATATAAAACAATTCACACATTCAACATTATAAACAGTTTCTCCTTTAAAAACTCCCAAATCATTCCAATTTATGGCCAACAAAAAGGCATAGGGAGAATGCATGCAGGCCTGTACAATATATCTTTGTTCATTTAAAGGTCTATGTAAATTCACAGGTGCCATAGCAGCCAATACTCTCCATAATTCAGGCTGCATGGGACCTGTTCCATTGAAACTCACTAAAGAAGGAACCCATCCATTAGCATGCCACCTAGTAATTGCTAAAGGATAAGGGATGAATGAATCATTCCATATGGATCTATAAGGTTCTTGAAAAATCAAGTTCAATCATTGACTCAAAAGATAGGGGCACCCCCATTCGATCAAAAAATGTCTGATGGCAACAATGGGAATAGATAACTTTATAGCATACATGCATTTTTTCCAACGAGGAAAGCCAGAAATTCTGCTTATGCTTTCCCAGGCCTGTCGTCTTTGTTCATCAGAATCTGGAGGGGGGAGTGCACAGCTCGGAAAATCCTTTAAATGAGGGGCTGCATGTTTTATGGCATCATATAGTTTTTCTCGTGCTCCCAGCATCAGCAGCTGTAAGGACCAAAAGTCTCTCTTGCCATTGCTTCTCGGAGAATCAGTAAGCATGCCTTTCAAGGAAGTGCTAACGCATCCATTCAAAAACAGAGCTGATCCTTTTAAGGAGGAAGGTATGTCAAAGCAAACAGGTGGATAAATGGACCTTCCTGGAAAACTGAAGGGGGCGCTGACCACTGCTTTAGTATTAGGATAGATGGAAGCCCCACCCAAAAGATGAGTATCATTAACAAAAATACAAATGGGCTCATTCATCCAATCAATAGGCTGAAAAGAAGGTGGATTAGGCAAATAGGCGCAATGAACTTTTTCTGTGCTGGAGGGCCTCGGCTGACAAGCCAGCACAGCAAGCATAGCCATGAACATTACCACAGGAGTGGTCTCATGTCTTCCCGTTTCTATTAATTCTTCAGCTGCTGAGCGAGATATTTCAGCTGGCCCCATGTTGGCACCGTGCTGGAGGTAGTTGCTTGAGTACAATGACGGCGATGAGAGGGAGCAGAATATGGCTGGACTAGATCAGCATGTCTCTCCTGAAGCACCAGATGCCTGAAGCGATGTACTAGCAGTGAAGCCTCAGATGAAGGGTCACTCGCCCTTCAGCTTTCCCTTGGCTCCCTCAGATCCGGACTCGATGAGCTTCTGATCTCTCCATCTTCCCTCGGTCCCAGACTCCAGGACTCTAGGGATCTCAGTGATCTCGGGGGTCTCTGTGATCTTGGAGATCTCATGGGACTGGACATGTCGAATCAGTCTATCAGGAATCCAAACAGGAGAAGTGGAATCCTGTGGAAACACACAAGCATACCCTCTCCCACAAGTTAACAACACATCTTTCCCTTTTCACTGTATGGTAAGGAGGTCCTTCCACTTGACCAGGGGCCGAGTCATAGCCCCTTCAGGAATCCAGTGTCTCATCATTGCAGTCTGCCCCTGTGTATCCACATTTAAATTATTAATTACAAACAAAGCATGATGTAGAACATGATGTGGAAGGAATACTTAAATTCTCCCTGCCTTAATTTAGCTATCTGATTTTTTAAAATCTGGTGTGCCTTTTCCACTATGGCTTGGCCTTGGAGATTATAAGGTATTTCTGTTAAAGGCACTATAGAAAATTGTTGACAAAATCTCTTAAAAGCAGCAGAAGTATAAGCTGTGGCATTATCTGTTTTTATCTGTTCAAGGAGTCCTGTTTGGGAAAAGCATTGAAACAAGTGTTGAATTACATCTTTTGTTGCTTCATCTGATCTAGCAGAGGCTGTGATAACATGAGAAAAGGTATCCACGGTAACATGCACAAAGGACAGTTTTCCAAAGGCTGGGGTATGAGTTACGTCCATTTGCCAGAGAGCATTAGGCCTAAGGCCTTGGGGATTTACTCCTAAAGGTGGAGATGGATTAGATGTTGGGAATTTAGACATAACTATATGTCTAGCTGCCTCCTTAGGGATATGAAATTCATACCTTAAACCAGCTGCATTTTGATGGTGAATTTTGTGAGAATTTTTGGCCTTGTCAATCTTTTCATGTAAGTTTAAAGCAATTACTTTACTTAATGCATCTGCCAAAGCATTTCCTTCATGTAAAGGTCCAGGCAAGCCGGAATGGGCTCTAATATGTCCCACAAAGTATTTCTTATCTCTATGCTTAATCTCCTTCTGTAAATCAGATAACAAGGAGAAGATGGTAGTCT
>NW_011493279.1:120015-137425 GCF_000754665.1 Bison bison bison | reverse complement strand
AAGGGGGCTTGAGGGCAAATGAAACAAAATTTGACCCCTGTAATCTATCAGGGCAACTTGCCAGTCATCACTATTTTGTGAAAGAAATTGCAGTCCTCATTTTTCTCCAAACAAAATTTAACTTGTAACTCTCAAGTTGTGCATCTTTTATAGTTTACAAAGTAAAGAAGTGTTACTGCTTGCAAGTAACATGATATTATACATAGAAAATTCTAAAGATGATGTCATTAATTACTAAAGGTAATCAATGAATTTAGTAAAGTCACAGGATACAAAATTAATACACAGGAATCTTTTTAGTTCCTATACACTAACAGTGAAAAATCAGAAAGAGAAATTAAGGAAACAATCACATTTACCATTTCAATAAAATGAATAAACCTATTAAAGAGACAAAAGAGCTGTACTCAGAAAAATATAAGCTATTGATAAAATTTGAAATCAAAGACAGATGGAGGGATATACCATGCTTTTGGATTATATTATCAATATTGTGAAAATAACTATACCATCCAATGCAATCCCTATCAAGTTAACAATGGTTTGTTTCACAGAATTAGAACAAAAACAACTAAAATTCTGATTTCTTTGGAAACAAAATATCCTGAATATCCAAAGCGATCTTTAGAAAGAAAAACTGAGTTGTATGAATCAAATTTCTTGACTTCCGACTATACTACAAAGCTACAGTCATCAAGACAGTATGGTACTGGCTGAAAAACAGAAATATAGGTCGATGGGACAAGATAGAATTACCAGAGATAAACCCAAACACTATGGTCACCTAATAAAGGACGAAAGAGGCAAGAATTTACAATGGAGAAAAGACAAGTCTCTTCAATAAGTGGTGCTGGGAAAATTGGACAGCTATATTTAAAACAATGAAATTAAAGAACCACCTAACAACATACACAAAAATAAATTCATAATGCACTATAGACCTGAATGTAATATCAGACACTATAAAACTCTTAGAGAAAAACATAGGCAGAATCCTCTTTGCAACAAATTACAGCAAGATCTTTTTGACCCATCTCCTAAAGTAATGAAAATAAAAACAAAAATGAACAAATGAAACTAAATTAAACTTAAAAACTTTCCTTTTGCCCAGCAATGAAAGCAATAAACAAGATGACAAAACAACCCTCAGAATGGGAGAAAATATTTGCAAATAAATAGCTGACAAATAATTAATTTGCAAAATATACAAACAGCTTATGCAGCTCAATATAAAATAAAAAAAATACATGTACCCTCAATATTCATTGCAGCATGATTCATAATAGCCAATACAGAGAAGTCACTTAAATAGCCATCAACAGGATAATCAACAAAATTGTGGCACATATATACAATGGAATATTACTCAGCCATAAAAAGGAATGAAGTTGGGTCATTTGCAAAGATGTGGATGGACTTAGAAAATATCATACAGAGTGAAGTAATTCATAAACAGACAACGAATGTAGGATATTAATACATATATGTGGAGTCTAGAAAAATGGTATAGATGGTATTATCTGCAAAGCAGAAATAGAGATACAGATTTACAGAATAAAATGTATGGATATAAAGGAAATTGGAGGTTGGGAGGAATTGGGAAATTGGGATTGACATATAGAAACTATATAGAAACATATAGAAACCATGTATAAAATAGATAAATAATAAGAACATACTGTATAGCACAAGGAACTCTACTTAATACATTGTGGAAATGTGAATGGGAAAGAAAGTGAAAGTCTCTTAGTCATGTCTGACACTTTGCAACTCCATGGACTATACAGTTCATGGAATTCTCTAGGCCAGAATGCTGGAATTGGGTAGCTGTTCCACTGGAGATCTTCCCAACCCAGGGATCGAACCCAGGTCTCTCACCTTGCAGGCAGATTCTTCACCATATGAGCCAACAGGGAAACCATGAACTGACTGGGAAGCAAGTACAAAATAGAGGGAATAAATGTATATGTATGGTCTATTCATTTTGCTGTTAAGTAGAAACTAGCACATCATTGTAACTATACTTCAATAAAAATTAATTTTAAAAAGCTGGTGAATCTGAGATAAATGTGCAGAATATTATTTTTTCATGCACATGTATTGATAAAGCAAGAACATTTAGTTGAAAGCAATTTTTCTTGACAAGAAATTTACAAATGGTAGCCTAATTAATAATTTTCATTTTTATTCTTCTGACTTTTGCCATGTTATCTTGAACTTTTTTACTTCAGATGACCTTGTGCTTTCTTTGCAACTGACACTCAAATATGTGTGTTTTGTGCATTTTTTATAGTAAGAAGCAAAGTATTAAAAATTTATAAAAATTGCAGGGAAAAGGGCACTCCCATAACAGCAACAAGTAAAATGTAGCATTTTTTTCACCATCTTTTTGAAGACTCAAAAGGGGACTGAGATTGCTTTAAAAATATGAGATGATGTGTTTTCTAATAGTTGCTTTAATTACTGCTGATTAAGATAGTAAATCAGCATGTCAGGTGGGTAATGGTTTTCAAAACAAAACAAACAAGAAAAAATTGTATGGCCATTCACAAAAAGAAATTTACTTTTAGAAATCTGTGCTAAGGAAATATGGATGTGTTCACAATTAAGTATAAGAATGATTATTGTTGCAATTATTGGGGAAAATTGGAAGCACCTTATGTCAAAGCATAGAGACTAGTTTAACAAAGTATATTATACCCAATCTATTAAATTCCATTCCCTCTCACAAGGGAAATAGTGTTGAAAATGTTTAATGATGTGAGAAATGGGAATCATTAAGTGGAAAAAAAAAAGTTTCAAAGTGATTTGTATAGAAAGATCAAACATGGGGGCTCTTGATGAAGGTGATAGAGAAGAGTGAAAAAGCTGGCTTAAAACTCAACATTCAAACAACTAAGATCATTGCATCTGGTCCCAGCACTTCATGGCAAATAGATGGGGAAACAATGGAAATAATGACAGACTTTTTTTTTTTTTTCTGGGCTTAAAAATTACTGTGGATGATGACTGCAGCCAAGAAATTAAAAGATGCTTGCTCCTTGGAAAAAAAGCAATGACAAACCTAGACAGTGTATTAAAAAGCAAAGATTTATTTGCTGACAAAGATCCATATAGTCAAAACTATGGTTTCCCCAATAGTCACGCATGGATGTGAGTGTTTGACCATAAAGAAGGCTTAGCACTGAAGAATTGATGCTTGTGATCTGTGATGTTGGGGAAGACTCTTGAGAGTCCCTTGGATAGCAAGAAGATCAAACCAGTCAATCTTAAAGGAAATCAACCCTGAATATTCATTGGAAGGACCCATGCTGAAGCTGAAACTTCAATAATTTGACCATCTGATGAGAAGTGCTGACTCATTGGAAAAGACTCTGATGTTGGGAAAGAGTGAAGGCAGGAGGAGAAGGGGAAGACACAGGATGAGATGGTTGGATGGCATTACCAACCTAATGGACATGAGTTTGAGAAAACTCCAAGAGATGGTGAAGGATAGAGAAACTGGGCATGCTGCATCCATGGGGTCACAAAGAACTAGACAAGACTGAGTGACTGAACAACAATAACAATTACACATACCACACACATATATACATACATATATCATGTTATAAAATGTTAACGTGTCTTTATCTAAATAAAGCAAAAAAAAGAAAGTTAAAAAATAAAAATAAAGAAGATAGAGTGAATCAGTTTACTTTTCCCAATTGTCTTTATCTGGTATTCCCTGAGTGACCACAGAGACTGCCCCAAACCAGACAATACTAAATGTATAGTGAAATCTGGAAGAGAAATATCTATACTCCTTGTTTTTATAAATCTGCAATCTTGGATACATGACTTTCTAGACAGCCTTCCTAAATTGAACATCAGCAGATATAAATCAGAGCATTTACCTAAGGGTGATAAGTAGGAGGAATAGGGAGCAATATGATCTGATTAGACTTTGGAGAAAAAGAATATTTATCTCAAATTGCTTGATGAATATCATGCTTTGCCTTTCCTTCTATTTCAGACTTAAAATACCTATTACCTTTTCTAAATGATGACTGAATCCTTTTTCTCTGTATATTCTTCCTCCTTTGGAATAAGCACTGACGATGGGGTGACAATTTAAGTTAATTTTGTGAAATTGGGAAGAATTAAGTGTCCATATCTGAGACAACAAAATTAATACAACAGATTCAAAAAATCAATCTTGGAGAATGATTAGTTCTGTGATAGGTTCCTGTAGTGTGTGTCACTCTTAGAAAATCACACACAAAAAAAAATTGCTGCTAAAAGAATTTTGTGTTCTATGCCAAATACTCCTATTTCATTGTTACTTTTTTTTAACAATAAAATTATGTCAAACAGAGTTAGCTTGTATTTCCAACAAATTAATATTCCTGAAAGTACTAGCAAAGTAATGCTTGTAAATGCTAGCAAAGTGAATACTAGCAAAGTAATGCTCAAAATTCTCCAAGTTAGTCTATAGCAGTACGAGAACCAAGAACTTCCAGAAGTTCAAGCTGAATTTAGAAAAGGCAGAGGAACCAGAGATCAAATTGCCAATATCTTTTGGATCAGAGAAAAAACAAGAGAATTCCAGAAAAACATCCACTTCTTCCTCATTGACTACACTAGAGCCTTTGACTGTGTGGATCACAACAAACCCTGGAAAATTCTTAAATAGATGGGAATACCAGGCCACCTGACCTGCCTCCTGAGAAATCTGTATTCAGGTCAAGAAGCAACAGTTAGAACTGGACAAGGAACAGTGGACTAGTTTCAAATAGAGAAAGGATTATGTTAAGACTATATTGTCACCTTTCTTATTTAACTTATATGCAGAGTACATCTTGTGAAATGCCAGACTGGATGAAGCACAAACTGGAATCAAGATTTCCCGGAGAAATATCAATAAGCTTAAATAAGTAGATGACACCATCCTTATAGCCGAAAGCAAAGAGAAACTACAGAGCCTCTTGATGAAAGTAAAAGAGCAGAGTGAAAATGTTGGCTTAAAACTCAACATTCAAAAACGAAGATCATGGCATCCGGTCCCATCACTTAATGGTGAATAGATGGGGAAACAATGGGAACCATGACAGACTTTATTTCTTGGGCTCCAAAATCACTGCAGATGGTGACTGCAGCCATGAAATTAAAAGGCTCTTGCTCCTCGGAAGAAAAGCTATGACCAATCTAGATAGCATATTAAAAAGCAAAATTACTTTGCTGACAAAAGTCCATCTAGACAAAGCTGTGGTTTTTCCAGTAGTCATGTATAGATGTTAGAGTTGGACTATAAAGAAAGCTGAGCACTGAAGAATTGATGCTTTTGAACTGTGGTGTTGGAGAAGACTCTTGAGAGTCCCTTGGACTGCAAGGAGATCAAATCAGTCAATCCTAAAGGAAATCAGTCCTGAATATTCATTGGAAGAACTGGTGCTGTAGCTGAAACTCCAGTACTTTAGCCACCTGATGAGAAGAACTGACTCATTGGAAAAGACCCTGCTGTCAAGAAAGATTGAAGACAGGAGAAGAAGGAGATGACAGAGGATGGGGTGGTTGAATGGCATCACCGACTCAATGGACATGAGTTTCAGCAAGCTCTGTGAGTTGGTGATGGACAGGGAAGCCTGGCATCCTGCAGTACTTGGTGTCACTCACAAAGAGTCAGACATGACTGACTGAACTGAGCTGAATATTTCCCAAAGGAGAACCTTAGGAAAATATTTTGGTGAATTAAATAACCCATCCCTTTTTTCCCCCTTTATTATTATTATTTTGCTTTTGCTGTGTCATATGGCTTGTGGGAGATTAGTTCCCCAAACAGGACTTGAACTTGGGCTCTTGGCAATGGAATTGTGGAGTATTAACCACCAGGGAATTTCCAATAACTAATTTCTTAAATGTTTCATGTAAATGAAACACAATGATACCACTACAGTTAATTTTAAAATAACTCATGGGTGAAAAAAAGAGCATTTAATTTAAATTAGAAAGGAGCTAAAATGCCTAAGGGTTTCCTTGGTGCCTATTGGTAAAGAATCCATCTGTCAATGCAGAAGATGCAAATTAAATTCCTAGGTCAGGAAGATCTGGGGAAGGAAATGGCAACGCCCTCCAGTATTTTTGCCAGGAGCTTGGTGGGCTACAAAAGAGCTGGACATGACTTAGTGACTAAGAAACAACAAAATTATCTAAGTGGAAAATATCAGTTTCATTATCAAAAGTCTTCTAATAACCATAATCATTAATTAGCTGTTAGTTAGTTTGCCCATATGGTAAGTAAATAATAGAGAGTTGAGGAAGTCACTGGGAAGGCAAGACTTTATTTGAAGGTATATGGGATTTTCTAAAATAAGACATATTAATTTATGGAATTACTTATAAGCTTTACAGCCATTTAAGAAATTAATACATACTTCAGGAAAATTCCTGTCATTCATCAATTTTTTTTAACTTATTATAGATCATTTTTACTTGCTTGGTAAAATTACAATAGAATTTATTTTCTCCAGTTTAGTGCTAGCATTAAAATTTAAGGGAGAATGAATACCATTAAAAAGTATCTATTTCTACTTTTTCCTGTTGGAATTTTGGATCACAGACTGAACTAAAAGTTAATCTTTTCTATATAACAATACTTCTTTTATTTTTTATTTTCTAGCATTTATAGCTCACAAAAAAACTTTCATGTGGATTATCTCCCTTGTTTCTTAGTTTTAGAAGGTTGGTGGCAATTTATATCATTTTACAAAGTGAGAAATAAAAGACTATATGAAGAGATAGAGCTGAAATTATTAGACATGATATCTAGTCAATTTAAATAATACATGTACACATGACAAAATTTTACTTATACAGCTAAAAGTTGCTTTAATTTGTTGAAGAAAGTATTTTTGTCCTTTTTTATATCTATATGAAATTAAGGATGGTTGTGTGTGTGTTAGTTACTCAGTTGAGTCTAATTCTTCATGACTCCATGAACTGTAGCTCCATCAAGCTCCTCTCTCCATGGAATTTTCCAGGAAAGAATACTGGACTGAGTTGCCATTCCCTTCTCCAGGAGATCTTCATGACCCAGGGATTAAACCTGGGTCTCCTGCATTGAAGGCAAATTCTTTTCCATCTGAGCCACCAGGGAAGCCTTAAGGATGTTTGTGCATTCAGTTGCTTCAGTCATGTCCAACTCTGTGTGACCCAATAGACTGTAGTATGTCAGGTTCCTCTGTCCATTGGATTCTCCAGGCAAGAATACTAGAGTGGATTGCCATGCCCTCTTTCAGGGTATCTTCCTGATTCAAGCATCAAAACCAAGTCTCTTACATCTCCCGCATTGCCAAGTGGGTTCTTTGCCACTAGAAACACCTAGGAGGCCCTCTAAAGATGTTTAACTTATTGTAATAATTATATCATGATACATGTAAGCTAATTCTATTTTGTACACCTTAGTGAAAAAATTGGCTTAAAACTCAACATTCCAAAATCTAAGATCATGTTTGGTGTTTTGTCAGCATTTCCAAATGTTCTATGAACATATAATAATGTATGAGATATAAAAATTTAAATATATTTCTGTAGGATATAAGATCAATAAAAATTAATATAAATAGAAATCCATTATATTAAATTATTAATGACATCATTCAAGATGTTATTATTTCTGTACTTGATAAAATTTTTTCAGAGAAATGTTAATATGCCTCACTATAATTATATATATATTTTTTCTTTTTCCTTGTATTTCTTCTGATTTTTGCTTTATGTATCTTTGTTTCTTTCTTGTTAAGTGTCTAATGATTTATGATGTCTATCTTCTTTGTGAATTGTACCTTTTATCATTAAAAATGTTCATCTTCGTTTCATTTAAAAATAAATAGATAAGTTTAGAAGTCTAAAATGCAAGGAAATTGGTCCCTTCACTTCATGGCAAATAGTTGGGGGAAAAAAAAATGGAAATGGGCAGATTTTATTTCTTGAGCTCCAAAATTACTGCAGATAGTAACTACAGCCATGAAATTAAAAGATGCTCCTTCGAAGGAAAGCTGTGACAAACATAGTGAATTTAAAAGCAGAGACATAATTTTTCTGACAAAGGTCCATATAGTCAAAACCATAGGTTTTCCAGTAGTCAAGTATAGGGATGTGAGAGTCAGGCCATAAGGAAGACTGAGCACCAAGAAATGAATGCTTTCTAACTGTGGCACTGGAGAAGACTCTTGAGAGTCCCTAGAACAGCAAGGAAATCAAACCAGTCCATCTTAAAGGAAACCAACCCTGAATATTCATTGGAAGGATGGATGCTGAAGGTAAAGCTCCAATAATTTGGTCACCTGATGAGAAGATCTTACTTCTTGGAAAAGACCTTGATGCTGAGAAAGACTGAAGGCAGGAGGAGAAGGGAGTGACAAGGGATGGGGTGGCTGGATGACATCATCCATTCAACAAACATGAATTTGAGCATACTCTGGAAGATAGTGAAGGACAGGGAAGTCTGGTTTGCTGCAATCCATAGGGTTGCAAGGAGTCAGGTATGACTTAGTGACTGAAGAACACCAAATGCTGTACACCTTAAACTTAACAGTATGCCACTTAAACCTCAATTAAACTTGAAAAAAATAAAGTTTTATGAAATAATATAATAATTTTATATGAAAAAGCATGGTATTGTCCTCAAGTGCTGGCCAACATAGAGTGACTAATACTGAATCTGGATTCCTTTTTGAAACAACTATAAAACTGAATAAAGTATATGAAGACAGTTTATCTATCCACCTTGAAAAACAGATAACACAGGAATATGGTCCTTGAAAGAAGAAAAACAAGTGAGGTGAGCTTACCATTCATATCAAAATTGCTTTAGCTTTCTGCTTTGAGCAGGAAAGCAGACCAGAAGTGGGGGAGCAGTTTGATGAGCTAAGGAGATAGAAGCAAGCGTTTCAGAAATTGAAGCGGAGCAGGTAGAATTTGTGACCAATTACCAATAAACTTGGAATGTACTCAGAAAGAAGACCCCCCCACTCCCCCAACAAGTCTTCATGGGCATTCACTGTGAATGAGCTTACACAAGTCTCAGCAGAATGTGAGTGTGTGCTAAGTGGCTTTAGTCATGTCCGACTCATTGTGAACCTATGTACTGTAACCTACCATGCTCCTCTGTCAAAAAACACTGACAGTTGAATAGTGCTATCAATGACTTGACAGTAATGGAATTTACTAGCATTCCAGTTCAGCCCAAACTTGGAGGCCTTATTGAACACCTCAGGCATCATAATGTCTTCTACTAAGGAATTAGAACCACAAAATGAAATCATGGGTATGCCTCTAGGTTTACAACTAAGTTCACAGCTTAAAAACACCTACTCAAATAAAGAGTTGAACCACATTTAATGGAACCAAAGAAATGTAAAAAATGCAATAACAACATAATCTATACTCTCTATATATTTTATTGACAATATCCAGCAAGTAATCAAGCATAATTAGATCTTTCAAGGAAAAATACGATCCACATGAATAGAGAAACAGTAGACAATCCAGATAGATTTGCACACAGGTCTTTAACAGAGTTATTTTAAATAGGTCCAAGGACTTGAAAAAAAAAATCATAATAAAATAATGCATGGGAAATCAACAGTAAAATTAAAATTTAGCTACATGAAAATTCTGGAAATAAATAGTACAATGCGCTGTGCTGTGCTCAGTCATCTCCAGCTCTTTGCAATCCCATGGACTGTAGCCTGTCAGGCTCCTCTGACTATGGGGATTCTCCAGGCAAGAATACTGGAGTGGGTTGCCATGACCTCCTCCAGGGGCTCTTCCCAAGTCAGAGATCGAATCCAGGTCTCCCACATCAGAGGTAGATTCTTTACCATCTGAGCCACCAGGGAAGCCCAAGAATACTGAAGTGGGTAGCCTATCCCTTCTCCAGCAGAACTTTCTGACCTAGGAATCAAACCGGGGTCTCCTGCATTGCAGGCAAAATTTTTACCAGCTGAGCTACCAGGGAAGCCCAAATAGTACAATACCTGATATAAACATTCAGTTATAGCAAATGCAAAATAGTAGAGAAAAAATATAATTTTGAATATAAATGATTTGTATTATCTAAAGCATATGGGTACAAACTATCTAATCTGAAGAATAGAAAGCAGTAATTTTAAAAAGTAAACAGCAGAGCTTCAGTAACTATAAATCTGTAAAACATGTATTTTAAGTCCTAGAAGGAGTGGGACATAAAAATATTTAAAGAAATACTATAAAAAGTATAGAATTTGTTTTAAAATTAAACAGTCCCAAGAAGCTCTGTAAACCCCAAGAAAAGTAAATGTAGAAAAAAAATTACACCTAGGTACATCATAGTCAGACTGCTGAAAGCAAAAGATAAAAGGAAAACCTTGAGAATGATGAAAGGAAAATGTTATAAATGGGACATAATGACATAAATAATGACTACTTTATCAGAAAAAATGGAGCACAGATTATTAACAAGTTAATTTTAAAATTTTATGAAGAATAAAATATATTATGAATAGGTTTATTCTACATTTGAAAAAAAAAGTATCTCACTATATTAGCAGAGTAATTTTAAAATATCATGTCATCTAATACAGAAAAAGCATTTTATAAAAGCAAATTATTTAAATGAAGCAAGTCAGCAAACCAAGTATACAACTGAACTTCCTCAATGTCATAAAGGGTATCTGAAAAACCTATACCTAACAGTATATGTAATGATGAAATATTTAACTTTTTGCTCATAACAATGGGAAACATGATAAAGATGTTCACTCACCACTTCTTTTGTTTTTTTTTTTTAATTAGAAGGTAATTACAATATTGTGATGATTTTTACCATACATCACAATGAGTCAGCCATAGATACACATATGTCCTTTCTTTCTTAAGCTTCCCTCCTCCATCCCTCCCCATCCCATCCCTCTAGGTTGTCACAGAGCACCAGCTTTGGATTCTGTGTGTCAAACAGCAAATCCCCACTGGTTATCTGTTTTAAACATGGTAATATATATATTTTAATGCCACTCTTTTGAATCATCCCACCTTCTCCCTCCCCCACCATATCCAAAATTCCGTTCTCTATATCTGCGTCTCCATTGCTGCCCTGTAGATAGGTTCATCAGTCATCTTTCTAGATTCCATATATATGTGTTAATATATGATATTTGTCTTTCTCTTTCTGACTAACTGCACTCTTTATAATAAGCTCTAGGTTTGTTCACTTCATTAGGACTCATATGCATTCTTTTTTATGTTGTCATTGTTCAGTTGTGTCCAACTCTTTGCGACCCCATAGACAGCAGCATGCAAGGTCTCCCTGTCCCTCATAATCACCTGGAGTTTGCCCCAGTTCATGCTCATTGCATTGGTGATGCCGTCCAGCCATCTCATCCTCTGACACCCAGCATCAGAGATTTTTCCAAAGAGTTGTCTGTTCACATCAGATGAACAAAATACTGGTGCTTTAACTTCAGCATCAGTCCTTCCAGTAAATATTCAGGGTTGATCTCCCTTAAGATTCACTGGTTTGATCTCCTTGCTGTCCAAGGGACTTTGGAATAAAAGATATTTTGGAATAAAAGGGTACTTTATCTCCAATCTACTCAAAAGGTTCATGATAAATTTCATGCACATATTTATAGAAGAAATTATAAAGCAATTGGGGAAAAATTCAGACAAATAATAAAGTTGGGTAAAGACTATATACAGAAGCTTCTTGTACTATTTCTGGTATTTTAAGGTTGAAATATGTCATAATACAAATTGCAAGCAAAAAAAAAAATATATATATATATACTGCTAATTACAGCAATATATTATAGATAATATAATACAGCTAATTACAGATAATCATTCTTATGCTTCAAAGGGCAAATTTTTCTACCAATAGATATGATAACAAATGACAGTATCGAGATATATATATATATTAGTATATATATATATTTTATACAGTATTGGTATATAATTGATTTTTTTTCTTTATTTTTTGAAAAATGTGCTTTATAATATACAAGTTTTAAACTCACTAAGATGGATAGATATTTTACTTGGCATATATAAATTACTATGAATTAATTTCTTTGGTATCTACTATCATGGCTTTAGGTAGAATAATGTGCACATGGATACTTTCCAAATTATATTGCACTATTTTTTATTAAAAAGCTAAGGATTCAGGGTTTTAAGAGATTGGATTCCAATTTAGCATTCTAAGTTAAAAAAAAAAAAGTGTTTTCCAATTTCCTAAGTAAACTGACAATTTAAAAGTTTTACAGAGGTTTGAATGTGAGAATGAAAATTCCTCACTGCATATTGAAATGACTTATTTTAGAATGTACATTTCATATTGTGGAAATAAAAGTCTAACAAATTCTCTTGGGAGTATTATGCTTAAAAAAAGAAATGCTATAGCTCTGACATATTCCACTTCACTAAACATAACTTTGAAATGTAACAGTTATACTAGAATTTTAATTTATTAACAGAATCTGCCATATCAATGATAGAATAATGTAAATTAAATAAACTCATAGACTTAATTCCAAATCCAGGCTTTACCAACTGTCCAACTGATTGTTCAAGCTGATGGATTTCAACAACTTTTTCTATAGAGGAAAACAATTAGCAAATTTGAACTGCGTTTTTCTTTAGGTTCCTCCTGGCATAGTTGTTTATGTAATAACTTCTGCCTTGTTTTGGATGTCCTTCTATGTCAACCTGGTGATCACTGTCAGGATTAACACATAATATTACAAATATCAAAAACAAGCAAGCAAACAAAATTATAGGTAAGCAAAGTAATAAAAAATATTGGTAAACATAGCTGACTTTCCTTCTCTTCTTGAATTTTCTAACTTATATTTGAAATTTGAAGAAAATTTTGAAAGAATGTCTGATGTGTGTCTAAATGTGGAAAAGAAATATTTAATTCATTAATGTCACAAATAGGGGAGGGTAAATAATGTAAAGAGAAATAAAGTTTCTTAACTACATTCAAAGATGTAAAATGATGAAACTGCTAGACTTTGATAGGTTATATATAGATTACCTAGAGCAATGACCAAAACTGTATATAAAATACAAAATAAGCCCAAATCAAGCAGAAGGAGGGGGACAATGAAGATACAATAAAATTTAAATGACAAAACTACAGAAAGAAACTAATTAAATAAAATTCTATTTCCCTGAAAACAGTAAAATTGGCACATACAAGCAAAATTGATAAAGAAAAAACCCAATTTATCAATATCAGGGATGAAATAGGGGTTATCATTATAACACATACTACTATAATCCTCTGAATATCAATCACAGTAGTCTGCCATATTAACAGGCTAAAGAAAAGAAACACATGGTCATATCAATCTATACACAAGTCATTGGACATAAACTCAACATCAATTCATTAAAAAAGAAAAAGATTAAAACATTTAAAGAGAACAAGATAATTAAGGAAGTAGAAATAAATCTATACACATAGATTTAACCACACAAAATTGCCTTTTTTTTTTTACAATTTGTTTAAAAGCACACACTACTACAATCCTCTCAATATCAATCAGAATAGTCTGCCATATTAATAGGCTATAGAGAAGAAACACACGAACATGTCAATCCATACACAAGACATTGGACATAAACTCAACATCAATTCATGATAAAAATTCTCAAAAATATAATAGCAAAAGAAACTTACTCAATTTGATACAAAGATCTAAAAAACAACAAAACTAACAAATGAAACACCTATGAATATTATTCTTAATAATCTAAAACTAAGGCTTACCCAGTAAGACAAGAAAGAAAAAATTTAGTTTGTCTACTCTTTTTTTTTTCCTTTAACTTAATATAGTGCTAGAATTTGTAAATAATGCCGTAAGTCAAGCTAAAGAATGAAGACCATGCAAGCCATAAGATTCTCTCTTTTTGGAGATGGCATGACTGTCTACATGGAAAATTCCAAGATATTAAAAAAAACAAACAAACTAAAACTAAAAAGTTATTTTTTGCAAGGTTACAGGATATAAGATATATACAAAAGTCATTTTCTTTCTATATACAATCAATGAAGACCTTAGTAACAAAATTAAAAACCCAATGCAATTACAATTGATGAAAAATTTTAAAAAAAGGAAATTTAGATGTGAATCAGAAAAATTGTGTGTAGTGTTTGGAAGCTGAAACTATTCAATCTTGTTAAAGGGAAATAAAGATCTAAGCAAACTTATATATACTACATATTTATGAAATTGAAAACTCTATGTTGTAAAGATTGATATACAGGCTTACTGAAATTAATATTAAAGTTGCAGCATGAATTATTAAATATACTCTAGAACTTTCATGGAAAAGGAAATAGAATAATAGCTAAAATAAATTTTGAGAAAAAATAATAATATGAGAAGAATTACTCTACACTGTTCAAAGTCTTATCATACAGCTATAAAATGAAAATTGATTAACTGGAGGAAGAATAAACACATAAACCAATGGAGCAGAAGACTGAGCTAGAACTAGATCCACACAAATATGATTGATTTTTGACAAAGGTGGGGAATTAACTGAATATCCATGGTGTTGGGGGTGGGACTAGTTTTCAGTCTTCACACTCTTAAGGATATTTTTTCTCTCTCTCTCTTTTTTTTTTTAATTTAAGGATTAAAACTTAAATTTATAACTTAAAACTATGAAACTTTTGAAAAAAAGTAAACCATGCTTAGGTTCTAGGGCTAAGCAAGTATTTCTTAGATTTGACACCAAATTCACAGTCCATAAAGGAAAAATTAACAAATCAGACTTCAACAAAATACACACTTCCAATCTGCAAAATTCCCTATTAGGAAGAGGAAAAGCCATACTATTTTCAGGGGAAAAATATTTAAAAATTGCATCTAAATAACATCTAGGATATTAAAACAAACAAGCAAACACAAATAAACTAATTTCAATGATAAAGACAAAACAAAATTAATTAAAAACTAGGGAACAAAAAAAACACATGAAGACATATTTTATATGAGGATATAAATATGACAAATTATAACAGGACAAATGATCAACATCAGCATCATTCAGTTTAGTTCAGTTCAGTCACTCACTTGTGTCCGACTCTTTGATACCCCATGAATTTCAGCACACCAGGCCTCCCTGTCCATCACCAACTCCCAGAGTTCACTCAAACTCATGTCCGTCGAGTCGGTGATGCATTATTAGTAATGTGAAATAGCCATTTCCCTAAGGAAGACTTTCAATGATCAAAGAGCGCAAGAAAAGTGCTTATCACTAATCATCAGGAAAATGTAAATCAAAAACACACTGAGATATAATCTCATACCTGTTAAGATGGCTATTATAAAAGATCAACAGATATTGATGATGATGAGAATATGAAATAAGGAAAACCATGGTGGATCATATACTGTTAAAGCAACAATGGAAAATAGCATAGCCATTATTCAAAAAAATAGGATATCATACTTGAATCTTCTGTGGAAAATTCTGAAAGAGATGGAAATACCAGATCACCTGACCTAACTCTTGAGAAATCTATATGCAGGTCAGGAAGCAAGAGTTAAAACTGGACATAGAACAGCAGACTGGTTCCAAATAGGAAAAGGAGTATGTCAAGGCTGTATATTGTCACCCTGCTTATTTAACTTATATGCATGGTACATCATGAGAAACGCTGGGCTGGAGGAAGCACAAGCTGGAATCAAGATTTCCTGGGGAAATATCAATAAACTCAGATATGAAGATGACACCACCCTATGGCAGAAAGTGAAGAGGAACTAAAGAGCCTCTTGATGAGAGTGAAAAAGTTGGCTTAAAGCTCAACATTCAGAAAACTAAGATCATGGCATCCCGTCACATCACTTCATGGGAAATAGATGGGAAAACAGTGGGAGACTTAATTTTCGGGGGCTCAAAAATCACTGCAGATAGTGATTACAGCCATGAAAATAAAAGACACTTACTCCTTGGAAGGAAAGTTATGACCAACCTAGACAGCATATTCAAAAGCAGAGACATTACTTTGCCAACAATGGTCTGTCTACTCAAGGCTATGTTTTGTCCAATAGTCATTAATGCATGTGAGAGTTGGACTATAAAAGAAATCTGAGGGCCAAAGAATTGATGTTTTTGAACTGTGGTGATGGAGAAGACTCTTGAGAGTCTCTTGAACTGCAAGGAGATCCAACCAGCCCATCCCAAAAGAGATGGGTGTTCATTGGAAGGACTGATGTTGGAGCTGAAACTCCAATACTTTGGCCACCTGATGTCAAGATCTGACTCATTTGAAAAGACCTGGATTCCAGAAAAGGTTGAAGGCGGGAAGAGAAGGGGACGACAGGGGATGAGATGGTTTGATGGCATCACTGACTTAATGGGCATGAATTTGATTAAGCTCTTGGAGTTGGTAATGGACAGGGAGGCCTGGCATGCTGCAGTCCATGGGGTCATAAGAGTTGGACACGACACTTTGTGTCATGTTGAACACGAATGAGTGACTGAACTGAACTTAACTGATGTTCATTGTAGCATTATTCACAAAGCCAAGAGATGAATCAACCATCATTCTTTCATTCCATCAGATGGAAGCCCAAAAGATAGAATCCATCTGTTGATAGATGATAATAAACTACCATTTATCAACAGATGAATGTATATATAAAAAAAAAGCATCTGGAGCACACAGACACACAGATACACACTGAATAATACTTTCTAAGACATAGAAGAGGATGGACATTTTGTCACTTATAACATCATGGATGGCACTTGAGGACATTATGCTGAGTGAAATGTCATGCAGGGAAAGACAAAACCTCTGTGATCTCACTTTCACATAAAAAAAAAACAAAAACAAACAGTGAAGTCATAGAATCAAAGAATAGAATCTTTGTTGCCATGGCATAGACTGAAACAGGGGAGATAATGGAGATGTGAGTCAGAGAATGCAAACTTCCAGTTATAAGATAAATAAATTATGGGTATTTTATGTATGACCAAGACAATCACGATAGTATGATCACTTACCTAGAGCCAGACATCCTGGAATGTAAAGTCAGGTGGACCTTAGAAAGCATAACTACAAACAAAGCTAGTGGAGGTGATGGAATGCCAGTGGAGCTACCTCAAACCCTGAAAGATGATGTTGTGAAAGTGCTGCATTAAATATGCCAGCAAATTTGGAAAACTCAGCAGTGGCTACAGGACTAGAAAAAGTCAGTTTTCATTCCAACCCCAAAAAAGGCAATGCCAAAGAATGCTCAAACTACCGCACAAATGCACTCATCTCACACGCTAGTAAAGTAATGCTCAAAATTCTCCAAGCCAGGCTTCAGCTATACGTGAACCATGAACTTCCAGATGTTCAAGCTGGTTTTAAAAAAAAGGC
>NW_011493279.1:119384-119749 GCF_000754665.1 Bison bison bison | reverse complement strand
CATTGCGGATGGTGATTGCAGCCATGAAATTAAAATATGCTTACTCCTTGGAAGAAAAGTTATGACCAACGTAGATAGCATATTGAAAAGCAGAGATATTACTTTGCCAGCAAACGTCCATCTAGTCAAGACTATGGTTTTTCCAGTGGTCATGTATGGATGTGAGAGTTGGATTGCGAAGAAAGCTGAGTGCCAAAGAATTGATGCGTTTGAACTGTGGTGCTGGAGAAGACTCTTGAGAGTCCCTTGGACTGCAAGGAAATCCAACCAGTCCATTCTAAAGGAAATCAGCCCTGGGTGTTCTTTGGAGGGAATGATGCTAAAGCTGAATCTCCAGTACTTTGGCCACCTCATGGGAAGAGTTG
>NW_011493279.1:118170-119284 GCF_000754665.1 Bison bison bison | reverse complement strand
ATGCTGGGAGGGATTGGGAGCAGGAGGAGAAGAGGACAACAGAGGATGAGATGGCTGGATGGCATCACTGACTCGATGGACATGAGTCTGAGTGAACTCTGGGAGTTGGTGATGGACAGGGAGGCCTGGTGTGCTGTGATTCATGGGGTCGCAAAGAGTTGGACACGATGGAGCGACTGAACTGAAATGAACTGAACTGATAATTCTATATAATTATAGTTATGGATAGGGGAATTTTTTGTATTTTTATTATAAAATATAAAACAGATATAACTATTATGCAAATATACACCTGCTGATATGAAACTCTTACCAGCATACATGCTTAAAATAAAACATGAAATTGTAGAATAGAGCATAGATTTACTTCAATTTGTGGAATGTTTTAAGAATCTATCCTTATATCATTTATATTTAAGGTAAATAGCACATTTTTTTGAGAAACCACAAGAAAATCTTATCAGTATTTTCAGAGTGAAGATCTGGACATCTGGTTTGTGAATGAGCCTTTGTTTTCACTATATACTCTTTAACTTTATTTGAACTTATACCATACATATATATATATATATATATATATATAAACCTTGAACAAGCAAAATGATTGATAAAATAACTCAGCAAAATGCCTTCATTTATGGTCCAAATTTGTGTAGTTTCAAGTATTAATTGGGAAGGAATGAAGTCATTATTAATCACAGCAGTATTATGATAAATTAATAGCATGAATACAATGTTTAGGGGGTTGTCCAATTTGAATTTCTTAAAATTTATAAAACAACTTTGTTCTTCTAGCCTTTCATAACAAGGGTTGCTGCAGAAACGTTTTTCAAATAACATTAATAGCTTCATGGTGTATTGATAGAAATGTGGATTATATAGATGACTGAGACAAGCAAAAATGATTCAAAGGCCAAAATGGTTTAATAAGAGAATATGCTTTATGAATTCAATTATTGATCTGTAATAAAAAAGAAAAACCTACACATTACTATTATTACATTAAAATGACCTTATAAACTTAAATATAAATGAATATTTAGTTTATTAACCAAGATGCAAGTTATAATTATTATTTAAAATGTGGTCTAAAGCTTTTCAAATATATATATAT
>NW_011493279.1:117660-118070 GCF_000754665.1 Bison bison bison | reverse complement strand
ATGGCATCTGGTCCCATCACTTCATGGGAAATAGATGGGGAAACAGTGGAAACAGTGTCAGACATTATTTTGGGGGCTCCAAAATCATTGCGGATGGTGATTGCAGCCATGAAATTAAAATATGCTTACTCCTTGGAAGAAAAGTTATGACCAACGTAGATAGCATATTGAAAAGCAGAGACATTACTTTGCCAGCAAACGTCAGTCTAGTCAAGACTATGGTTTTTCCAGTGGTCATGTATGGATGTGAGAGTTGGATTGTGAAGAAAGCTGAGTGCCAAAGAATTGATGCGTTTGAACTGTGGTGCTGGAGAAGACTCTTGAGAGTCCCTTGGACTGCAAGGAAATCCAACCAGTCCATTCTAAAGGAAATCAGCCCTGGGTGTTCTTTGGAGGGAATGATGCTAAAG
>NW_011493279.1:112568-117560 GCF_000754665.1 Bison bison bison | reverse complement strand
TATATATATATTTGAAAAGTATATATATATAAAAATATAAAAGTATATATATATATATATATATATACACTTTTCTCAGCTGTATGTAGAAACAGAGAGTAATTTATTAGGTACTGTGTTGAACCTTAACTCACTACTTTCTCTTGGAAATATCTTTGCTTAGCCAAAAAGGAGCTGGGAATTTTCAAGATTTTTGAATAAACTGTTAAGTTGACAATAGTGTATTTGTGATGGGGTATGCCAAATGAGCATAAATTCAAATTTTATTTACACATTTGACAGTTTATTTTACACTGTTTACATGTATCCCATTTGCAAGTCAAAGTGAGTAAGGTTTTAAAAAAACAATAACATATTCCTCATAGTGAGTTGGATTTTTTCTTATCTGATAAACATGGATATAAAATCCTTTGAAAACTTTCTGAATATATTTTGAAGAGAAATTTAAAACATAAAAAATTATTCATAAGTATATTTATGCATTTACATCTAGATGGTAAAGGTAAATTGAGAAGGATGATTTTTTGTTTTTGTTTTTTTTTGTCAAATATTTTTTATTGATTTCTGTTTGATTCCAATGTGTCAAAGAATACAGACCCTAATATAGCAATCTTTTAAAACATTTTGAGAATTTTTTTAAAAATATAAATGTATTTATTTTAATTGGAGGCTAATTACTTTACAATACTGTATTGGTTTTGCCATACATCAACATGAACCTGCCATGGGTGTACACGTGTTCCCCATCCTGAACACCCCTCCCACCTCCCTCCCCATACCATCCCTCTGGGTCATCCCAGTGCACCAGCCCCAACCATCCTTTATCATGCATCGAACCTGGACTGGTGATTCATTTCATATATGATATTATACATGTTTCAATGCCATTCTCCCAAATCATCCCACTCTCACAGAGTCCAAAAGACTGTTCTATACATCTGTGTCTCTTTTGCTGTCTCACATACAGGGTTATCGTTACCATCTTTCTAAATTCCATATATATGCATTAATATACTGTATTGGTGTTTTTCTTTCTGGCTTACTTCACTCTGTATAATAGGCTCCAGTTTCATCCACCTCATTAGAACTGATTCAAATGTATTCTTTTTAATGGCTGCAAAATATTCCATTGTGTATATGTATTTCTTATCCATTCATCTGCTGATGGACATCTAAGTTGCTTCCCTGTCCTGGCTATTATAAACAGTGCTGTGATGAACATTGGGGTACACGTGTCTCTTTCCCTTCTGGTTTCCTCAGTGTGTATGCCCAGCAGTGGGATTGCTGGGTCATAAGGCAGTTCTATTCCCAGTTTTTTAAGGAATGTCCACACTGTTCTCCATAGTGGCTGTACTAGTTTGCATTCCCACTAACAGTGTTTGCTTGCATGCTCAGTCACTAAGTCATATCTGATTCTTTGTGACCAAATGGGCTGCAGCACACTGGGCTCCTCTGTCCGTGGGATTTTCCAGACAAGAATAATGGAGTGGGTTACCACTATTTAAATATAAATACTAGAGTTTAATTGAGAAAGTTATTTGAAACATAAGTAACTTATGAGCTGGGCTTCCCCTATGATTAGCAGTAAAGAATCTACCTGCAATACAGGAAGCACAGGATATACCAGTTTGATCACTGCACTGGGAAGATCCCCTGGAGAAGAAAATTGTAACTTGCTCCAGTATTGATGCCTGAAAAATACCAGGGATAGAGAGGTTACAGTCTGAAGGGTCCTAGCAAGTCAGATATCACTGAGTGACTGAATAGACAACATATGAATTAAGACATTTTTTATTAGTAAAAAACAGAGATAAAATTCCATTCTCAAGTTAACCAATATAAGATAGCATTTCCTCTATTACTGAAAGTCCAGAGAGTCAGATTAAATTTTTTCCAAAAATGTTTCTTTGGAAACTACAGGTTTTATTAGTTTAATATTATGATTTTTCATTAAAATGTTTATCTTGAGATATAGACTCATATGATGAATATGTCTACTACTGTGGGCAAGAATCCCATAAAAGAAATGAAGTAGCTCTCAGTCAACAAATACTGAAAGGCAGTATGTGGGTGCGATCTCAAAAACAACAGAATGATCTCAGTTCATTTCCAAGACAAATCAATCAAGATCAAAGTAATCCAAGTCTATGCCACAACCACTAATGACAAAGAAGCTGAAGCTGAATGATTCTATGAAGACATATAAGACCTTATAGAATTAACATCCAAAAGTGATATCCTTTTAATAATAGGTGACTTTTCCTACCTTTTAATAAAGGTAGGAAATCAAGACATACCTTGATGACAAGACATACCTAACGACAAGCAATTTAGCATAGGAGCACAAAATGAAACAGGGCAAAAACTAACAGAATTTTGCTAAGAGAAAGCACTGATCATAGCAAACACCCTCTCCCAACAACACAAGAAATAACTCTACACAAGACATCATCAGATGATCAACACCAAAATCAGACTGATAATCTTCTTTGCAGCTGAAGATGGAGAAACTCTATATAGTCAACAAAAACAAGACCTGGAGTTGACAGTGGCTCAGATCATGAGCTCCTTATAACAAACTTCAGGCTTAAGTTGAAGAACATAGGGAAACTATTAAGCCATTCAGTAAGATGAAGGCTACTGGAGAAGGGAAGGGCAAACCACTTCAGTATTCTTGCTTTGAGAACCCTATCGACATTATGAAAAGGCAAAAAGATAGGATGCTGAAAGATGAACTCCACCAGTAAATAAGTGCCCAGTGTGTTACTGGAGATCAATGGAGAAATAACTCCAGGAAGAATGAGGAGATGGAGGCAAAGTGAAAACAACACCCAGTTCTGGACATGACTGGTAATAGAAGAAAGGTCCGATGCTGTAAAGAGCAATATTGTATAGGAACCTGGAATGTCAGGTCCATGAATCAAGGTAAATTTGAAGTGGTCAAACAGGAGATGGCAAGAGTGAACGTCGACATTCTAGGAATCAGCGAACTAAAATGGACTGAAATGGGTGAATTTAACTCAGATGTGGGCAAGAATCCTTTAGAAGAAATGGAGTAGCCATCATGGTCAACAAAAGAGTCCGAAATGCAGTACTTGGATGAAATTTCAAAAACGACAGAATGATCTCTATTCCCAAGGCAAACCATTTAATATCACGGTAACCCAAGTCTATGTCCCAAACAATAATGCTGAAGAAGCTGAAGTTGAATAGTTCTATGAAGACCTACAAGACCTTCTAAAACTAACACCCAAAAAAAATATGTCCTTTTCATTATAAGTGATTGGAATGCGAAAGTAGGAAGTCAAGAAACACCTGGAGTAACAGGCAAATTTGACCTTGGAGTACAGAATAAAGGAGGTCAAAGGCTAACATAATTTTGCAAAGAGAACACACTGGTCACAGGAAACCCCCTCTTCCAACAACACAAGAGAAAACTCTACACATGGGCATCACCAGATTGTGAACACCAAAATCCAATTGATTACATTCTTTGCAGCCAAAGATGGAGAAGCTCTATATAGTCAGCAAAACAAGACCAGGAGATGACTGTGGCACAAATCATGAATTCCTTATTGCCAAATTCAGATTCAAATGGAAGAAAGTAGGGAAATCCACTAGACCATTCAGGTATGACCTAAATCAAATTCCTTACGATTATACAGTGGAAGTGAGAAATGGATTCAAGGGGTTAGATCTGATAAACAGAGTGCCTGATGAACTACGGATGTAGCTTCATGACATTGTACAAGAGATAGGGATCAAGACCATCCCAAGAAAAAGAAATGCAAAAAAGCAAAATGACTGTCTGAGGAGGCCTTACAAATCACTGTGAAAAGAAGTGAAAAGCAAAGGAGAAAATGAAAAATACATGCATCTGAAAGCAGAGTTCCAAATAAGATCAAGGAGAGAAAAGACAGCCTTCCTCCGTGATCAATGCAAAGAAATAGTAGAAAACAATAGAATGGGAAAGACTAGAGATCTCTTCAAGAAAATTAGAGAAACCGAGGGAACGTTTAATACAAAGATGGGCTCAATAAAGGACAGAAGTGATATGGACCTAACAGAAGCAGAATATATTAAGAAGAGGTGTCAAGAACACAGGGAAGAACTATACAAAAAAGTTCTTCATGACCCAGATAATTATAATGGTATGATTATTCACCTAGAGCCAGACATCCTGGAATGCAAAGTCAAGTGGGCCTTAGAAAGTATCACTATGAACAAAGCTAGTGGAGGTGATGGGATTCCAGCTGAGCTATTTCAAATCCTGGAAGATGATGCTGTGAAAGTGCTGCACTCAATATGCCAGCAAATTTGGAAAACTCAGCAGGGACCACAGGACTGGGAAAGGTCAGGTTTAATTCCAATCCCCAAAAAAAGACAGTGGCAAAGAATGCTCAAACTACCATACAATTGCACTCATGTCAAACGCTAGTAAAGTAATGCTCAAAATTCTACAAGCTAGGTTTCAACAATACATGACCTGTGAACTTCCAGATGTTCAAACTAGCTTTAGAAAAAGCAGAGGAATCAGAGATCAAATTGCCAACATCCACTAGATCATTGAAAAAGCAAAAGAGTTCCAGAATAGCATTTATTTCTGCGTTATTTACTATGTCAAAGTCCTTGACTGTGTGGATCACCACAAACTCTGGAAAATTCTTAAGAAGGTAGGAATACCAGACCACATGACTGCCTCTTGAGAAATCTGTATGCAGGTCAGGAAGCAACAGTTAGAACTGGACTTGGAACAACAGACTGTTAGCTAACAGGGAAAGGAGTACATAAAGGTTGTATGTTGACACCCTGCTTATTTAACTTATATGCAGAGTACATCATGAGAAACACTGGGCTGGAGGAAGCACAAGCTGGAATCAAGATTGCTGGGAGAAATATAAATAACCTCAGATATACAGATGACAACACCCTTATGGCAGAAAGCAAAGAGGAACTAAAGAGCCTCATGATGAAAGTGAAAGAGGAGAGTGA
>NW_011493279.1:81075-112468 GCF_000754665.1 Bison bison bison | reverse complement strand
TGGTGATTGCACCCATGAAATTAAAAGACACTTACTCCTTGGAAAGACAGTTATGACCAACCTAGACAGTACATTAAAAAGCAGAGATGTTATTTTGCCAGCAAAAGTCCGTTTAGTCAAAGCTATGGTTTTTCCAGTAGTCATGTATGGATATGAGAGTTGGATTTTAAAGGAAGCTGAGCACTGAAGAATTGTTGTATTTAAACTGTGGTGTTTGAGAAGACTTTTGAGAGTCCTTTCGACTTCAAGGAGATCCAACCAGTCCATCCTAATGAATATCAGGCCTAAGTGTTAATTGGAAGGATTGATGTTGAAGCTGAAACTTCAGTGCTTGAGCCACCTGATGCGAAGAACTGACTTATTTGAAAAGACCCTGATACTAGGAAAGATTGAAGGTAGGGGGAGAAGGGGATGACAGGGGTTGAGATGATTGGATAACATCACTGACTCAATGGACATGCATTTGGGTAAACCCTGGGTGTTGGTGATGGACAGGGAGGCCTGGCGTGCTGTATTCCATGGGGTCACAAAGGGTCATACACAACTGAGGGACTGAACTGAATGGAACTAAAGAGCTTCTTGATAAGGGTGAAAGGAATGAAAAAGCTGGCTTAAACTTCAGCATTCGAGAAACTAAGATCATGAGATCCAGTTCCTTCACTTCAGGGCCAATAAATGGGGGAAAAGTGGCAACAATAACAGATTTTAGTTATTAATTTTTTGGGGGGTTGGAACACCAAAATCACTGTGGATGGTGACCACAAAGTTAAAAGACATTTGCTCTTGGAAGGGAAGCTATGATAAACCTGGACAGTGTATTAGAAAGCAGAGACATCACTTTGCCAAAAAAAAAAAATCCATATAATTAAATCTATGGTATTTTCAGTAGTCATTTGCAGATGTGAGAGTTGAACCATAAAGAAGGCTAAGCACCAAAGAATTGATGTTTTCTAACTGTGGTGCTGTTGAAGACTCAAGAGTCTCTTAGACAGCAAGGAGATCAAAGTAGTCAATCCTAAAAGAGATCAACCCTAAATATTCATTGAAAGGACTGTTACTGAAACTGAAGCACCAATACTTTGGCCACTTGAAAATAAAAATAAACAAATGGGACCTTATTAAACTTAAAAAAAAGTTTTGTACAATGAAAAGAACTATAAGCAAAGTGAAAAGACAGCCTTCAGAATGAGAAAAATACTAGCAAACAAAACATTTGACAAATAATTAGCCCCCAAAATATACAAGCGGCTCCTGCAGCTCAATACCAGATAAACGAACAACCTGATCAAAAAGTAGGCCATAGAACTAAACAGACATTTCTCCAAAGAAGGCATGCAAATGGCTAAAAAACACATGAAATAATGCTCAACATCAGTCATTATCAGAGAAATGCAAATCGAAACCACAATGTGGTATCATCTCATGCCCATCAGAATGGCCATCATAAAAAATCTACAAACAATAAATGCTGGAGAGGGTGTGGAGAAAAGGGAACCCTCTTACACTGATGGTGGGGAGGCAAACTAGTACAGCCACTATGGAGAACATATGGAGATTCCTTAAAAAAACTGGGAATAGAACTGCCATACAACCCAGCAATCCAACTTCTGGGCATACTCCCTGAGGAAACCAGAATTGAAAGAGACACATGTATCCCAATGTTCATTGCAGCACTGTCTGCCATAGCTAGAACATGGAAGCAACTTAAATGTCCACTGGCAGATGAATGGATAAGGAAATGGTGGTACATATACACAATGGAATATTACTCAGCTATAAAAAAAAAAAAAAAAAACGCATTTGAATTACTTGTAATGAGGTGGATGAAAGTGGAACCTATTATACAGAGTGAAGTAAGTCAGAAAGAGAAACAGCAATGCAGCATATTAACACATTTATATGGAATTTAGAAAGACAGTAATGGCAATCCTATATGTAAGACAGCAAAAGAGACACAGATATAAAGAACAGACTTTTGGGCCATATGGAAAAAGGTGAGGGTGGGATGATTTGAGGAATAGCACTGAAACATGTATACAACCATATATAAAACAGATGACCAGTGCAAGTTCAATGCGTGAAGCAGAGCACTCAAAGCCGGTGTTCTGGGATAACCCAGAGGGATGGTGTGGAGAGGGAGGTTAAAGAGGGTTTCAGGATGGGGAGACACATGTGCACCTATGAGTGATTCATGTTGATATATGGCAAAAATCACCACAATATTGTAAAGAAATTATCCTCCAATTAAAATGAATTGCCTAAAAGAAAAAAAGAAAAAAGAAAACCCGATGCTGGGAAAGATTCAGGACAAGAGGAGAAGAGGGTGACAGATCATCAGGTGATTGCATGCCATCACCAACACAATGGACATGAGTTTAAGTGAACTCCAGGAGATAGTGAAGGTCAGGGAAACCTGGTGTGCTACAGTTCGTGCAGATACGACTTCATGACTAACCACAAGACCAATAGATTCAGTTATAAGAAGTAATAGATTTTGTGTGTATTTCACTCAGTTTCTCATATGCTATAATTTTGTAAAACTATGTTGCAATATTATAAGTAGTGTCCTGACATTGATATAGTCAATGTGTAGAACATTTCTATCACCAAAGGCATCACTAATATCATCGTTTATAGCCATACCCGTCAAAACTTTCCTTCCAAGGAGTGAGCGTCTTTTAATTTCATGGCTGCAATCACCATCTGCAGTGAATTTGGAGCCCCCAAAAATAAAGTCTGACACTGTTTCTACTGTTTCCCCATCTATTTCCCATGAAGTGATGGGACCAGATGCCATGATCTTAGTTTTCTGTATAAATGTGAGAGTTGGACTGTGAAGAAAGCTGAATGCTGAAGAATTGATGCTTTTGAACTGTGGTGTTGGAGAAGACTCTTGAGAGTCCCTTGGACTGCAAGGAGATCCAACCAGTCCATCCTAAAGGAGATCAGTCCTGGGTGTTCATTGGAAGGACTGATGCTGAAGCTGAAACTCCAATACTTTGGCCACCTCATGAAAAGAGTTGACTCGTTGGAAAAGATGACTCATTGGAAAAGACCCTGATGCTGGGAGGGGTTGGGGGCAAGAGGAGAAGGGTACGACAGAGGGTGAGATGGCTGGATGGCATCACCGACTCGATGGACATGAGTTTGAGTGAACTCCGGGAGTTGGTGATGGACAGGGAGGCCTGGCATGCTGCAATTCATGGGGTCGCAAAGAGTTGGACACGACTGAGGGACTGAACTGAACTGAACTATCCTTTCACCTTCCACCTCCCTCATTATCTCCTGGCAACCACAACTATGTTTTCATTCCTATAATATTGTCATCTCAAGAATGCCATGCAAATGAATCATATGTAATGTAAATGAGTCATATGACTTAGTTTTTCATTCGTAATAATTTTCCAGAGAATCATTAAAGTTTCTGTTGTGCATTCATTTTTTTCTTAAGTTGGCTGAGTATTTTCTTTATATGTGTGTGGTATGAATGTAGCACAATTTTTTTTTAATGATTCACCTGCTGAAAAACAACTGTATTGTTCCCAGTTTGGGGCTATTGTGAATAAAACTGCTACTGTGTATAGGCTTCTGGATAAACATAAATCATTATTTCTTTTGGATAAATGCCCCAGAATTAAATTGCTAGATTGTATGTTAGATGCACATTTTCATTTTTCGTTTTTGTTTTAAAGTAACTGATACTCCTGATTGCCTTATTGGCTTGGTTAAATATTTATTTGACCTGTGTTATACTATGCATTTCTTCCTGTCCAATATGTCCTTCCCCTTCTCCTTTCTCATGTGTCAGACCTGCATCATGGTCTAAAAGATCTTTTGTCATTCTCTGTATCCTTTAATTTTCTAGAAGTTTGCCCATATGTCTGCTGCACAATTAATTTGGTTTTGGTGTCTCCTTCTAAAACAGACACATGCATTTTGCTAAGTCACTTCAGTAGTGTCTGACTGTTTGCAATCCTATGGACTGGAGCCCATCAGACTGCTCTGTCCATGGGATTCACCAGACAAGAATATTGGAGTTGGTGCCATGCCTTTCTCCAGGGCATCTTCCCGACCCAGTGATTGAACCTGTGTCTCTTACGTCTCTTGTATTGGCAAGTGGGTTCTTTACAACTAAAGCCACGTGGGAAGCCCCAAAATGGACACAGTATAAAATTCAAATCACCTTTAAAATAATTACATTTATACAAAAACTGGATGAGTGGAGTAAGACATGGTAAATAGTAAAAATGGAAGTATTGTGGGGATTTAGAACAACATTATGAATGTTGTGAAGAAGTGACTTAACTTTGAAGAAAATTGCTTTAAAGAGTCCAGAAAATACTGGAATATTATACCTTGCTAAATGTACCTTCATAATATTAGCATTTACTTAGAAAATTTAGACATTAGTGTGATTTTAAATATGTCTGAAATCCTTTGAGCTCCTGTCATCAGTAAGCAGGTTCTAATCCCTCTACCACTGAATATTGAGTTGTTTCAATGAATTTTTTTTTTAATAAAAAGAATAAGGCAAAAATGCCCAGGTCATAAACATCAACAGCACTTTTTCCTGATTATTTCTCTCTTGGGATATGCACCCTGAGCCTGCATGTAAGAAATCCTGCTATCCTGCAGCTACTATGCTGGAGACACCATGTGGAAATATCACATAAACATATAAAGAGAAATCCCAGAATTCTCAGATCCCTCATCCCCAAATGAGTCTTCACAGCCCAAGCACCAGCCATTGATTCTAGCTTCTAACTTTCAAGTCACCGCAGCTGATGCTAAATGAATTAGGAATAAGCAGTCTCCATCAAGGCTCCCCTTATTCCTGAGAAGAGAAATGCTATTGTTTTAAGTTACTAAGTTTAAGGGGTGGCTTTTTTATGCAATAAAGTTTCTGAAATTAGATATTGGGTCTTTCTCTTTTATACTTTGATATTGAAATAATCTGATCTTTTTCCCAGCTCCAGGTAGATGAATAATTTTATTTTATTTTTGGATTCATTCTATTTTAAAGGTAAGAGATGAACTTGTTTAAGATTTGGGAGCAACTGCCTATAAATCAGTCCCCTTAGATCCTCACAATAGAATGTAATAAAATTATTTTTATGTAATATTTCAGCACCAAAAGTAAAACTAGTAAAAGATAATAAATGTAGCCTGAAAAATAGATTTAACAAATTCATCAATTTGTAGAAATGTATAACCCAGTACTCAGTTTTATCTAATATAATGTTAAAAAAGCAGAATATCATACTTTGTTATGCTCTTCAAACACTGTAATCAATAATAAATGAAGGATTGTAATATCTCGGTAGGATACTGTAAGGTTCTAATCTAAGAAAAAGCCACACAGCAACAAAGATCCATTACTTATCAAGCACACAATTATACACCCTCTACAAACCTGTAATAAGAACATTTTCCTTTTTTTGTTGTTGTTTTCTTTTTTAGCATTTTGAGCATAAGTTGCAAAGAAAACAAAGAGAAAATGTTAATAATGCTACTCTCTGGGCAGTTTCAAACATATCTGATTTTTCCTCCTTTTGTGAAACTGACAGCAACTATGTTTGATCAGGCCAAGAACTTAATAAATGTCAGCTTAAGTGATTAAGTTTTTAAAAATTTTTATTTATTTATTTGGCTGGGTCTGGATCTTCATTTCATCATGCAGCACATTTCATTGTGGTGTATGGATTCTCTAGTTGTAGCATGTGGGTTCTATAGTTATGGCACTTTGGTTTAGTTGCTTTGAGGTATGTGGGATCTCAGTTCCCTGACCAGGGATTGAACCCACATCACCTGTATTGAAATGCAGAATTTTAAACTGTGGACCACCAAGGAGTTTCCAGTTAATTACATTTTTTATCCCTGGAATTCTTTCTTTCTTTCTTTCTTTTTTTTTTTCTTTTTTTAATAATGAAAATATTTTAAAATATTTCTGTTAGTGGAAGCCCACTGACTGAAACTGCCCACTGGGGCCGGGCATCATAGTAACCATTCATGTGATTTATTTTACAACAGGAGGTCCTAGTAAGGAACATGGAACTAATAAGCCACCACCAATCAGAAGAGTTCAGGAAAGGGCAAAAGGAGACACCACATGACAGACAACATCCCAGAGTCCTTCTCTCTAGTATCCATCTTGGTTGAGCAATGCATGTGCCACCAGAAAGGACCCTGAGTCAGAATGATTGGCCAAAGAGAACCCAGAAACTAATCCCATCACCAATCTGAGTGTAAGATAAGAGTCCACTCTCTGGCCCTGGAAGGGGTCCCCCTTCCTGCAACAATTTTATTTTTTGTCTGTTGCTGCATAGGCTTTTTCTCTTGTTGCATTTCTCTTGGAATGTCTCCCTAGTTGTGGTGCATGGGCTTCTCATTGCTGTGGTTTCTCTTGTTGCAGAGCATGGTCTCTAAGGGGCGTGGGCTTCAGTAGCTGTGGCACATGGTTTCAGTTGTTGCAGCTCCCAGGCTCTAGAGCACTGTCTCAGTAGTTGCGGCTCACTGGCTTAGTTGCTCTGCAGCAAGTGAGATCTTTCAGGACCACGGATCAAACACATGTCTCTTGCATTTGCAAGCAGATTCTTCACCACGGAGACAACAGGAAAGCCCCTAAACATATTTATTTGCCTCCTCAGATAAAGAGTATTCATCCATTTTAAAATATAGTGATTGATTATTGAAAAATAACATAATGACACTAGGAAGGTGTAACTGAAATGTAGTTGCTGACCAGTGAAATGTATATAGGTGTAATAAACTTAAACTTTAAGAAGTATTTCATATTATGAGAGTTGTTTATGAAACCATTTACCTGAGGTTGGGACTTGAACACATGTGCCAGGTCTCAAATCCAGTCAAAACCTAGTTTGGGACTCAAATCCACACGGCTGGGACTGGAAGCCAGCCAAACCCTGCTTGGGACTTGAACCCATGTGGCTGGAACTTGAACCCAGCCAAAATCCACGATCTTCCAAGTAAGATCACAGACCTGGTTTCAAGACCAAATGAAGCTTACATTCTTGATGTCTCATTACATAAAGAATTCAGTGAAAGACAAAGTGATAGGTAAGAACTGGATATATTCAGAGAGAAACACACTTCAGAGACAGTTTGACTATTTTCGGGAAGGAGTTGGGATTTCCAGTGGTTGGGCCACTGCCCACTCTTTGGTCTTTGATGCTTGATCTTGAAACTGTCATGGGACATCTGGGTGTGTCAATTAGCTTGCTGATTTGTTACAATGAGCTTATATCAAGGATCAAGTTCTAGTCAAGTTGACTTGCTTGCCATCTTGGACCATTTTGTTTTATGTTTTTTTTATATTTTATTTTATTTTTTAAATTTTATTTTATTTTTAAACTTCACATAATTGTATTAGTTTTGCCAAATATCAAAATGAATCCACCACAGGTATACATGTGTTCCCCATCCTGAACCCTCCTCCCTCCTCCCTCCCCATACCATCCCTCTGGGTCATCCCAGTGCACTAGCCCCAAGCATCCAGTATCGTGCATCGAACCTGGACTGGCATCTCGTTTCATACATGATATTTTACATGTTTCAATGCCATTCTCCCAAATCTCCCCACCCTCTCCCTCTCCCACAGAGTCCAGATGACTGTTCTTTTATTTTTTTTTAATTTTATTTTATTTTTAAACTTTACATAATTGTATTAGTTTTGCCAAATATCAAAATGAATCCACCACAGGTATACATGTGTTCCCCATCCTGAACCCTCCTCCCTCCTCCCTCCCCATACCATCCCTCTGGGTCGTCCCAGTGCACTAGCCCCAAGCATCCAGTATCGTGCATCGAACCTGGACTGGCATCTCGTTTCATACATGATATTTTACATGTTTCAATGCTATTCTCCCAAATCTTCCCACCCTCTCCCTCTCCCTCAGAGTCCATAAGACTGTTCTTTTATTTTTTTTTAATTTTATTTTATTTTTAAACTTTACATAATTGTATTAGTTTTGCCAAATATCAAAATGAATCCACCACAGGTATACATGTGTTCCCCATCCTGACCCCTCCTCCCTCCTCCCTCCCCATACCATCCCTCTGGGTCGTCCCAGTGCACTAGCCCCAAGCATCCAGTATCGTGCATCGAACCTGGACTGACATCTCGTTTCATACATGATATTTTACATGTTTCAATGCCATTCTCCCAAATCTCCCCACCCTTTCGCTCTCCCACAGAGTACATAAGACTGTTCTATACATCACTGTCTCTTTTGCTGTCTCGTACACAGGGTTATTGTTATCATCTTTCTAAATTTCATATATATGCGTTAGTATACTCTATTGGTGTTTTTCCTTCTGGCTTACTTCACTCTGTATAATAGGCTCCAGTTTCATCCACCTCATTAGAACTGATTCAAATGTATTCTTTTTAATGGCTGAGTAATACTCCATTGTGTATATGTACCACAGCTTTCTTATCCATTCATCTGCTGATGGACATCTAGGTTGCTTCCATGTCCTGGCTATTAGAAACAGTGCTGCGATGAACATTGAGGTACATGTGTCTCTTTCCCTTCTGGTTTCCTCAGTGTGTATGCCAAGCAGTGGGATTGCTGGATCATAAGGCAGTTCTATTTCCAGTTTTTTAAGGAATCTCCACACTGTTCTCCATAGTGGCTGTACTCGAATAGCCGAAGCGATCTTGAGAAAGAAGAATGGAACTGGAGGAATCAACCTACCTGACTTCAGGCTCTACTACAAAGCCACAGTTATCAAGACAGTATGGTACTGGCACAAAGACAGAAATATAGATCAATGGAACAAAATAGAAAGCCCAGAGATAAATCCACGCACATATGGACACCTTATCTTTGACAAAGGAGGCAAGAATATACAATGGATTAAAGACAATCTCTTTAACAAGTGGTGCTGGGAAATCTGGTCAACCACTTGTAAAAGAATGAAACTAGAACACTTTCTTGGACGTTTTTGATCTAAACAGTTTATTTTGTGCCAGGCTATGTGTGTCCTGCTATGTCATTCTTTCAAAGGTTTCACTGTTCCCTTCCCTCCTGTTTCACTTCATGGCAGAAGCTAAATTAAATACAAATATTAATGTTTTCAGCCTAGAAAAATAGTATCATAGCTTCCGTTTCATATCTTATTCAAATATTGCAAATGATCCTCTAAAAGGCAGCCCACAGACACAAAAATAGCAAGAATTAATCTATAAAATTACTTGTATAGGAAACATGCAATAGTGAAAATGTCGAATTCATTTGAAATTTAAGATCTTAATGACTCTGAACAGTTCTTCATGCACATTTAACATGGGCTTTGTCTAAAAATCACATAATACCATTTTCATTTCCTCATATATAAGTTTGAAGTGACAGAACTAATATTGAGGTTCAAAGAAGGTTGTTGCTCATATGGTGGTTTTTATTTCTGAGGTCTCCACAGATTGGGTCCCTTTCTCTTATCTTTTTTTTTTCCCCCCTCTTTTATTTCTTACTCTTCCTCATTAGTTAGTTAGTTGGTCTGTTTTGTGCACTTTCTTTTTGTCTTTTTATAGGTTATCCTGTCGCTTCAGTTGTGTTCGACTCTGTGTGACCCCATGGATGGCAGCTCACCAGGCTCCTCTGTCCCTGGGATTCTCCAGGCAAGAATACTGGAGTGGATTGCCATTTCCTTCTCCATTATAGGCTATGAGTTATAGTTATTCTAAAGGAAATAGAAATATGTATATAATAGCCAATGAGTAAATACATCTTAAGAAAAATATAAAAGGATATCAGAAGAAAAAAATAAATGAACATCAAATCAGAGAAGGTAGAGTGGAGGATATAAGGCCTCAACTAATGTCTATATCCTCCACTCAACCTTCTCTGATTTGACAATGGAAAAGAAGAAGAAAAATTCAGACTTCACTTGGAGTATGAAGCAGTGGGGAGATAATTACAGAGTGAATACTTAGAAAACAATTAGGTTCCATGTAAGGAAATTTCATGGAAGAAATGAGACTTGAGTGAGATTTTGAGTAAAAGACATGCAATTAATTAGCAAAGGGCAAGATAGATTCAGATTTTACTGAAAGTCCATTCAAAATATTTGTCACATTGAAATTGAATTGGGCTAAGGAAATATGTTATTTCAAGCATAAAAACATGATACAATGAAGTAAAAGGACTAAAAAACTGAGTCAGATGATAAGAGTGGGCAAAAAAGGAAATGACATCCAGGCCAAGGCATCTGGATTTGAGGTAACTGATACTGAGGCCTTATTGGCAGTTACCTGTTTCAGTGTAATTTCTTTGTGGTAGATATTTCTTCAACTTAAAGCCAGAAAAATGACACTGAAAAAAAAAAAATATATATATATATAGTGATTCACCAAATAGAGCTTTCCCTAGAACCATCTAACACAACTGAATTCTTATGTTGAAGTGCATGTGAAGTGTCAGGAAATTGGGAGTCAGATCCTACAAGACATGATACAAGTATACTCATTAGAAGTGTCATTTTCTTTACCCATAAAGAGCAAAGAGAGTCATCACCTGGAAATTACAAGATAGACTCCAAGTGGGGAAATTTGTTGAAGAGTTATGCAGTTCAAAAGTTAAGAGTTAATGTGCTCAGTGATGGTAAGTAAAATAGAAGCTTGGTACAAAATGTCAGTCTTTTGGCTGTGCAAGAGCAGGAATCTTCCAAAGAAGTTACCTAAACTGTTTTATTCAGAAGTATCCTAAGTTTGCCACCCTTTAAAATATCGGCTATTCTCCATTTCCCAAAGCAGATATTTTTCCAAGCTATTATGTAATATGTGTATGTTTTCTCACTCTGAAATAACACTGTTCTAGTTTGAGGGTGAAAGGGAAAGCTTTGACAGTCTATTTTAGTTTTGTCAGAAGAACTCAGGTGGCAATTGTCTGACACTCACTGGAACAGTCACAAAGCTATTTATGCTCCAGTGACCTAAGTGGCAATTTGCTAAGTTTCAGCAACTTAGCAGCAACTCTCTTCCAGTTATATTGCTTAGCAAGAACTTGTTTTCTTCTATCACAACCTTATCTGTCTAAATGTTATGATGAGCAATTAATTTATATTGGTTGGCCTATATGTTTACCTATGTTATAATGCACAAAATGGCCAGGTAAGTCTTAGAAAAACATGTCAATGCAGGAGGTGAGCTTACTCTGACAGATATACTTACTTGATTTGAAAACTGTTAAGCCCTTCAGTTACATCTCGAAAGCTCACCATCTTTAAGGCATGAACATTCCAGGAGAGCTTGGTCATCATTTTTGGAAGGATAAACAATATTACCAAAGGGATATAATTTATCCATGTGTAAGCATTTAAGCATATATGTTATAGTCCACAAACAAATGGGTAATGAAGTACATTCATCCTCAAAACATATAATTGCACACCTATTAACTTTTAATTAAACAAGCCCCTCAAATTATCTTTTAATTTACATTTTATTTATGTTTTAATTGCTGGAAAATTTTTTTGCAATTTCGTGTTGGTTTCTATCATACAAGGAAGTTAATCAGTTGTAAATATATACATATATATATATATATCCCTTCCTTTCTGAGCCTCCCTCCCCTCCCCCATCTCACCCGTATAGGTCATCACAGAGCACCAGCCTGAGCTCTCTGTGTTGTTTAACAACTTCCCACTATCTGTTTTACACATGATAGTGTATATATGTCAACGTTATAATCTCAATTCATCCCATTCTCACCTTCCCCCACTGTATCCACAAGATCATTCTCTACTAAGTTCAGCAGTACAATTTTACTAGATCCCATATATATGCATTAATATGCAATACTTGTTTTTCTCTTTCTGTCTGTTTTGTTGGAAGTTTTAACTTTTGTCTTAGGTTTGAAAGATTCTTTAACAAAAGAAACCACTCATTACACCCAAATAAATAATTTCAATATTTTAATAAAGAATTATTTAACTTACTTTCAATATACAATCATTTAAAGAGAAACAGAAAGCATAAAGGATAGTAACAGCACATACATCACCTAATTGGGCTGACAGACATCCAGACACAGACGACTCTGGGAAATCCCGTGTGGCAGCAATCTGGAGTCCCATTTGGGAAAAGGTCCTGTGCAGTGTGTCCACTTCATTAGTGAGACTGCAAATTTCAGTTTTGGGGGTTCCTACTTACAATTCTGGGCCACAAACTGGTATCATCATCAGTTTGCAAGCACCTCTGATTTTAGGCTAATATTTTTTTACAATCTTGCTTCGTACTGAAAGTCTTGGAATGTTGTTAAGTCCCAGATATTGGCCAGATGCCCTCCAGGGGCTCATCAGTTCCAAGATCCATCCACTCTTATCTATAGTGTCCCTGGCTTACTAGTAACAATAGGTGCATTCTCAGGCACATAGTCAGGGCAGTGTCCATGCAGGTTAGAAGCAAGGTCAGAGGCCTGCTCTATTGTCTTGTCTCTGAAGCCTACTTCAGAGACTACTTTGGTTTAATTTCTGTGACACTGATTTACTTCACTCTGTATAAGAGGTTCTAGGTTCATCCACCTCACTATAACTGACTCATATTTGTTCCTTTCTGTGTCTGAGTAATATTTAATTGTATAAATGTATCAAAACATTTTTATCCATTCTTCTGTCAATGGACATTAAGATTGCTTCCATGTCCTGGTTATTGTAAACATTGCTACAATGAACACTGGGGTACATGTGTCTTTTAGAATTGTGGTTTTCTCAGGGTATATGGCCAGTAGTGGAATTGTTGAATCAGGTGGTAGATTTATTCCCAGTTTCTAAAGGTATATCCATACTATTTTCCACAATGCTTGTATCAGTTTACATTTCCACTAACAGTGTAAGAGGGTTCCCTTTTCTTCACATCCTCTCTAGCTTTTATTGTTTGTAGATTTTTAGATCATGGCCATTCTGACTGGTGTGAGGTGATACCTCACTGTAATTTTGCATTTGTCTAATAGTGAATGATATTGAAACATCTTTTCATGTGTTTATTGGCCATATATATTGTTTGTTTGATCTGCCCACTTTTTTATTGATTTGTATGTTTTTCTGGTATTGAGTTACATGAACTGCTTGTACATTTGGAAATTAATCCTTTGCCAGTTGTTTTATTTGCTATTATTTTATTCCATTCTGAGGGCTGTGCTTTCCTTTTGTTTATCATTTCCTTTGCTGTGGAAAACTTTCAAGTTTTGTTAGGTCCCATTTGCTTATTTGTGTTTTATTTCTATTAATCTAGGAGGTGAGTCAGAGAGAATCATGCTGAGATTTATGTCAATAAATGTACTGCCTATGTTTTCCTCTATAGTTTTTGGCCTAATATTTAAGTCTTTAATCCATTTTGATTTTACTTATTTATTTATTTGTACAGTATTAGGAAGTATTCAGAGGCTTCGCAGGTGGTGCTAGTGGTAAAGAACCCACTTGCCAATACAGGTAGATGTAAGTGATCCAAGTCTGATCCCTGGAGAAGGACATGGCAACCCACTCCAGTATTTTTGTCTGGAGAATGCCATGGACAGAGCAGCCTGACAGGTACAGTCCATAGAGTCACAAGGAGTCAGAGATGACTTAGCAAATAACCAATAGATGGAATTGCACTAAATGTTTCCAAGGTGGTTTTAAAAACCTCCTGAAACATCTCCTGTGATTCTAAAAGAATCACATTTCATGGAAAAAAAAAAAAAGGAAAGGAAGAAATTCTCATTAATGAAGTATTTTCCATATGGCATCTATATTCTTGATATGGGAACCATAAAGATCATTGAAATAGAAATCATTCAGTAAGCAGAGGTGAAATTCAACTCCAGTGACTATTAAAAACAACTTTCAAATATTTTAGTATAATGTATCTGGTGGGAGAATTCCTTAAAATGCATAATGTCTTTTTTTGTTCATCAGCTTCAGATAAACCTTACCTTACAGAAACTCATTGCATAAATGAAAGGGAAAGGGAGTACTTTAATTGATTTAACAATGGATCAGCATGTGTAGAAAACACAAAAGGTAAATAAGCAGCTTCCAATATCATCTTTTTTTTTTTTCCTTTCCCCCACAGTGTTTTAGTGAAAAATGGTTTATTAGGCCGGTATTCACCATGTCTAGAGGCAGGTATAGTCAGGATAGCTCCTTCACCAGTTCTGTCTAGGTCATATTAAAGTGATAAGGAATAGTTGAATTATTTTTTTCTTTTTATGCAACACTACTAATATTTACATTTTTAGGTGATAGTAAATTTTTTTTCTTAATATATGCAATAAACCTATATTGATTGGAGAAGAAAATGACAACCCACTCCAGTGTTTTTGCCTGAAGAATCCCAGGGACAGGGGAGCCTGGTGGGCTGCCATCTATGGGATCACACAGAGTCAGACATGACTGAATTGACTTAGCAGCAGCAGCAGCAGCAAACCTATATTGAACACAAAGAAATTATTTTGGTCATAGAAAATCCACATATCAAGCTTTTTCTAAAAAGAACAGTTGAAGAAATTCTCAAAATATATTGATCTTAATTTTGTCAAATTTTTATTTTTTCCCAGATTTATTGAGGTATAGTTGCCAATTAAAATTGTGCATATTTAATACATTCAATTTAGTTATTTGATATATGTATACATTGTGAAATATTCATCATAATCAAGCTATGTAATTCAATGACTTTAAAGAGTTACCATTTTCTTTTTAAAATTTTTGTTGTGATAAAACTTGAGATCTAACTTTTAGCAAATATCAAGTATACAATACACTATTATAATTATAGTCAAACTGTTATACGTTGATATATGTGCTCAGTCTCTAAGTTGTGGCCAACTCTTTTCAACCCCGTGGACTATAACCCTCCAGGTTCCTCTGTCCATAGAATTTTTCCAGGCAAGAATACTGGAGTGGTTTGCCATTTCCTTCTCCAGGGATACATTGATATATAGGGTGATGTAAAAAGAACAATTCTGGCTGGGGATTAGAAAAAGAGAGGACGAAAACTTTAGGACAAGCACTGAGAAAACCAACCAGTATTAAGGCACAGAAACTATGAAAGGAAGAGGGGAACACAATGTTAGAAAACTTTGAAAGTCAACTTTATGTAATATTAAGAAAAGTTATTTGGAGACTAAAGAGTTCACTCTTGCCCAGTACAAGGCAGAGGACAGAGTGGCTCATTTCTGCTCTCCAATCCTCCGCTCCTTTCAGGGGCTGTTGAAAATCAGCAGCTGCAACAGCACATGATTTAATCTTTGTATGGATAGTTGGCAAGGGTCAATGGCAAGTGCCGATTTGTAGCTGGCACATGTATCTATGTTATTAAGCTATTCTTTAATTTTTTTCTGTTAGTTGGTCTCATGCCAATTTAATAATTAGACCAGCCAGAATTAGGATAGAAGAAAATTTCATCCTCCCTAACACAAGGTTTTGTTTTCATTTATATACCCTGAGCTATATAAATGAATTTATATATCCAGTTGAGCTATTTAAAATCCTTAAAGATGATGCCATGAAAGTGCTGCACTCAATATACCATCAAATTTGGAAAACTCAGCAGGGGCAACAGGACTGGAAAAGGTCAATTTTCATTCCAATCCCAAAGAAAGACAATGCCAAAGAATGCTCAAACTACTGCACAATGCACTCATCTCACAAGCTAGTAAAGTACTGCTCAAACTTCTCCAAGCCAGGCTTCAACAGTACATGAACTGTGAACTTCCAGATGTACAAGCTGGTTTTAGAAGAGGCAGAGGAACCAGAGATCAAATTGCCAACATCTGCTGGATTATCAAAAAAGCGAGAGAGTTTCAGAAAAACATCTATTTCTGCTTTATTGACTATGCCAAAGCCTTGACTTTGTGCATCACCACAAACTCTGGAAAATTTTTAAAGAGGTGGGGATACCAGGGCATCTGACCTGCCTATTGAGAAATTTATATGCAGGTCAGGAAGAAACAGAACTGGACATGGAACAAAAGACTGGTTCCAAATAGGGAAAGGAGTAGGCCAAGGCTGTATATTGTCACCCTGCTTATTTAACTGATATGCAGAGTGAAAGTGAAAGAAAGTAAAGTTGCTCAGTTGTGTCCGACTCTTTGCGACCCCATGGACTGTAGCCTACCAGGCGCCTCCCTCCATGGGATTCTCCAGGCAGAGTACTGGAGTGGGTTGCCATTTTCCTTCTCCAGGGGATCTTCCCAACCCAGAGATCGAACCTGGGTCTCCTGCATTCCAGGCAGACGCTTTAACCTCTGAGCCACCAGGGACTCCAGAGTACATATGCAGAGTATCTCATGAGAAAAGCTGAGCTGGAAGAAGCACAAGCTGGAATCAAGATTGCCAGGAGAAATATCAATAACCTCAGATATGCAGATGACACCACCCTTACAGCAGAAAGTGAAGAAGAACTAAAGCCTCTTGATGAAAGTGAAAGAAGAGAATGAAAAAGTTGGCTTAAAGCTCAACATTCAGAAAACTAAGATCATGGCATCTGGTCCCATCACTTCATGGCAAATAAATGGGGAAACAGTGGAAACAGTGACAGACTTTATTTTGGGGGGCTCCCACATCATTGCAGATGGTGAGATTAATGCAGCTATGACATTTCATGCAGCCATGAAATTAAAAAACGCTTACTCCTTGGAAGGAAAGTTATGAACAACCTAGACAGCATATTAAAAAACAGAGACATTTCTTTGTCAACAAAGGTCTGTCTAGTCAAGGCTTTGGTTTTCCCAGTAGTCATGTATGGATGTAAGAATTGGACTGTGAAGAAAGCTGAGAGCCAAAGAATTGATGCTTTTGAACTGTGGTGTTGGAGAAGACTCTTGAGAGTCCCTTGGACTTCAAGGAGATCCAACCAGTCCATCCTAAAGGAAATCAGTCCTGAGTATTTTTTGAAAAGAGTGATGCTGAAGTTGAAACTTCAATACTTTAGCCACCTGATGTTAAGAAATGACTCATTCGAAAATACCTTGATGCTGGGAAAGATTGAAGGTGGGAGGAGAAGGGGACAACAGAGGATGAGATGGCTGGATGGCATCACTTACTCAATGGACATGAGTTTGAGTAAACTCTGGGAGCTGGTTATGGACAGGGAGGCATGGTGTGCTGCAGTCCATGGGGTCACAGTCGGACATGACTGAGCAACTGAACTGAACTGATATACCCTGATAATTAATAAGATCTCAGTAGATATTGACTGAATAAGGTTAAATTATAGGTCTATTGATTTATGCCTTTGAAATTATACGTGTTAGCATGAATGCACAAATCCTTCTTCCAAATAGACAACATATAGATAATGATTTTCTATATAAATGTGTAGGAGGGTATCCTTACCATCCTATGTGTTTGAATAAAATTAGAATCACTACTCTTGGTGCAACCTGAGGTTCCCATCAATATTTGCTTCAATGTTCTGAAAGTCTTTCTTATTGTCTCTCAAGAGTTTATGTATCTTTTGTTCTTTTCCTCCATCCACTCCAGTTGACATTCACTAGTAGTAAAGAATCCTGGTTGCCTTTTCCTACTATAGTAACAATGATATCCCTCAAGATGTCCCTGTACATGCAAACTGTAAAGGCAGTATTTCTTGGAGGGAAAGGTACATTGTCTTGGACTTTGGTGGAGATGTTTTTATTGCTACAATGTTAGGAAGTAAATTTGCATAAGTGAGCGGGTGCCAAAAATGTTAGATATTCTGCAATGCAAAGAACAAACATAATAATGAGCAACTGTCTTGTATACTGTATGCATTGTAAGTGTTCTGATAGACATTTATGCATATGAAATATCTAGTATAATTATCAGAATTTAGAACCTAAGTCTGTGTTAAAGAGGAATCCAAACTTTTACATTCACAGTGATCCTATGCATAAGTTTAAAATTCAGAATATTTTATTATGTAATCTAGTAAAATCTATAAAAAAGATTTTATTATTTTATTTAAATACCTGAGTATTTACATATTTAAATATGTATCAATGAATTATAAATTGCATTTTTACTGATTTTGTGTATTACAATTAAGTTATATTGATTTGCAAAGGTGGAATTTATTCAAGGAAGTAAAACATAATTTCTCTAAATATTTGCAGTAGAAAGGAAATGTCAGTTATATATAGTTGTGAATCCTTGCCCTAGAGAGATATCACAAAATAATTAGTGTTTTGAAGCAGTACTATGTTCTAGAGTTAATGGAAAAGAATTGTCTGTGCTTCTTTTTGTGGCAAAGAAATGGTTTTATTCAGAACTCTTCCTTTGGCTGTGACTTGCATCCTCTTTCTTGTGGTTCAAATGGGACCATGTCTTCAATATGTGGGAGGTTGGGAGGAGATAAATTTCTGAGGTTTTTGCTAAATTTTCATACAATATTTTTGGCCTAAAAAATGACTTAGATTTATCTTTAAGTGGAAGATAGATATTCTCTTTAAAATGATCTGACTTTGCTATGGAGTGGTCAGCTATATTTAAATCTCAGTTTGGCTCAAGATGTGGAAGGAACTCCCCTGGTGGTCCAGTGGATAAGACTCAGTGCTCCCAATGCAGGGGACCTGAATGTGATCCGTGGTTGGGGAACAGGTATCCAGTCCCATCACTTCATCAAAATAGATGGGGGTAAAATGGAAAAAGTATCAAACTTTATTTTTTCAGCTCTCAAATCACTATGGGCAGTGACTGTAGTCATGAAATTAAAAGACAGTACCTCATTGAAAGAAAAGCTATGACAAACATAGAATGCATTAAAAAGCAGAGAGATCACTTCACTGACAAATGTCCATCTAGTCAAAACTATGTTGTTTTTTTTTCCCAGTAGTTATGTATATATGGATGTGAGAATTGGAACATAAAGAAGGCTGAGAGCCAAAGAATTGATGCTTTGGAACTGGTGCTGGAGAAGACCCTTGAGAGTCCCTTGGACAGCAAGGAGATCAAAGCAGTCAATCCTAAAGGAAATCAACCCTGAATATTCATTTGAAGGACTGATGCTGAAGCTGAAGCTCCAATACTTTAGCCACCTAATGCAAAGTGTTGATGCATTGGAAAAGACCTTGAGGCTGGGAAAGATTGAGGGCAGGAGGAGAAGGGGGCGACAGAGGATAATATGGTTGGATGGCATCACTGACTCAGCGGACATGAGTTTGAGCAAACTCTGGGAAGTAATGAAGGACAGGGAAGCCTGGCATGCTGCAGTCCATGAGGTTGCAAAGAGTTGGACATGACTGAGCAACTGAGCAACAACCATGGGTACAATTCACACTTGATGATTTAAATCTCTGATTTTCTACCTGATCAGAAAAGTAGCTAGAAGTTACCTATTCAATTTTTAGGAAATGTAAAACCTTTAGGGGAAATTTAAAAAAAAAAATCTTTAGGGGAAAATGAATATATATATATATATATATATATATTCAAGTGAATGTATGAATATATATAAATATATACATATATACATGCACACACATACATACATATTTTATAGAACTAGGATGGGTTTAAAAGCCTCTTGAGTTTCATTTATTGGTTGCTTCCTAATTTTTATTGTTCAAAATAAAAAAACAATCTATTGACCAGTGATAAAAGGGCTTCCCTGGTGGCTCAGATGGTGAAGAATCTGCCTGCAATGTAGGTGACCCAGGTTCAACTCCTGGGTCAGGGAGATCTCCTGGAGATGGAAATGGCAACCCACTCTGGTATTCTTTCCTGGAAAATGCCATGGACAGAGACTGGTGGCCTACTGTCCATGGGGTTGCAAAGAGTCATATATGACTGAGCGACAGACAAACACACAGTGATTAAAAAATGCCATTGCGATTAGTCTTGGTGTTAATGAATATATACATAACCCCCCAAACAAAGTCCTCTGAGGAATTTTTTCCCCTAGAAATTATGAGGCAGATAAGTAATTTTGTATTTCAGAGATAGAAATGATAGGGGTATACTAAAGGAGACCTTGGTTGGTAATATAAGAAAGTAAATTGTGAACAGATATTGTGTCAGTGTATGAGAGTAGTGTGAGGGTAACAGCCAGGAAGGCTAGGGGTCTCCAAACAGAGGAAATAGGCTGCAAGCATTAGACAATTTTTTTTACCTCTCTTAAGAGGCAGGAGGAAGCAAACTACAAGGGTCAGATTTTTTTCCCTTCTCTGTACAAAATTAAAAAGAGGTTTCTCTTAAAATTCTGTGTTGCCATGATGACTCCTGCTGCTGCTGCTGCTGCTGCTAAGTCACTTCAGTCATGTCCGACTCCATGCGACCCCATAGACAGCAGCCCACCAGGCTCCCCTGTCCCCTGGGATTCTCCAGGCAAGAAAACTGGAGTGGGTTGCCATTTTCTTCTCCAATGCATGAAAGTGAAAAGTGAAAGTGAGGTCTCTCAGTCATGTCTGACTCTTCGTGACCCCATGGAGTGCTGCCTACCAGGCTCCTCCATCCATGGGATTTTCCAAGCAAGAGTACCAGAATGGGTGCCATTGCCTTCTCTGTGATGAAACCTGATTCCACCTGAGCTTAACTTTTCTCAAACCTTGAGTTAACCAATACATTTTTCTTGTGGAAATGTTTTTATTAAGCTATGTTAATGAACTATGTACTTACCCTATACTTTGTCTTTCTTCAAGTCAGTTCTGCTTAAGCCTCGGATCCCACAAGGGCTCAACAAACCAGTATGTTTTACTCATACCTTGTTCTCCTAATCTATGTTAATGAAACTATATATTTGCTTGGAAATCTGCCTTTCTTCAAAATTCATGTCAATAGTTTTATAACCCAGGATGACTCACCTTATGCCAAAGTTATCTCAAAATGTATGTTGTGGGTGAGGGGCCTGGTGCCACTCTGAGTTTTGAGACATTTGTTTTCTCTAATTAGCAGCCTGATAGTAGCTATATAACATCTAGCTCAATACTAACGGGGCGAGGCGGGGCGGGGCGGGGGGCACTTTCTGCCCCCTTCTGATGTCTATATCAGAAGCTTTCTCTATCTCTTTTATACTTTAATAAAACTTTATTACACAAAAGCTCTGAGCAATCAAGCCTTGTCACTGGCACCAGATTGAATTCCTCTCCTCTGGAGGCCAAGAATCCTGGCATCTTTCATGGCTCAGCAACAACCTTTAGTAGCAGGAAGGAAAAATCCATCAGGACATTTCTTCTAGGATTTTTTAACTTAAATGAGATGCCTTTGTTCTGTTAGAATGTTGCTTAGTGAACCTCAATAATGCATTTCATTTTAAAAACCCTGTCACCAAATGAATGATTGTGCAAATAGACTAAGAGTTTCAAATGAGTCCCCAAATGGTCAATGGATTTTCAAGTTCTTAAAGATTTTCAAGTTCATATATCTATCTATCTATAGATAGATAGCTAAAGGCTTCCAAGGTTGCTCAGTGGTAAAGAATCTGCCTGCCAATGCAGGAGATGCAGGAGACATGGGTTCGATCCCTGGGTCAGGAAGTTACCTTGGAGTAGGAAATGGCAACCTACTCCAGTATTCTTTCCTGGAAAATTCAATGGACAGAGGAACCTAGTGGGCTACAGTCCATTGCAAGGATGGGTTTTCAAAGAGGCAGACATAGCTGAATGAGCACGCATGGCAACAGCATATGTATTGATGTTGCCAAGGCATGGAACATTCCCATCACCACAAGGATCCCTTATATCACCTTGTTATAGCCAAATCTACTATCCTTTCACCTTCCCCTCCTCCTTAGCTCCTGGAAACAGCAAGTATGTTCCCATTTCTATAATATTGTTTTTATACCTAATAATTCTTCAGAGAATCACTGAGAGAGAGAGAGAGAGAGAAATGGGGCAATATATTCGTTAAGCCTGCACTATCCACTGGTACCACCTCCATGAATTAAACCAACTACAGATCAAAAATATTTGGAGAAATAATTTTAGAAATCTTCTAAAAGCAAAACATGAATTGGCTGCATGCTGGCAACAGTTTGCATAATACTTACATTTGTGTTTATAACAATTTATAAGCATTTATATTGTATAAAGTACTATAAGTAATTTATAGATGATTTAAAGTATAAGGAGGATGTGCTTAGGTTATATGCAAACACTGTAATTTTATATAAGGGACTTGACTATCTATGGAGTTTGGTATTCAAGGGGGAAGCAAGGGACAAATATGTATTAGAATATGTGTTTAAAATCTTGGTGCTATAAAAGGAAATTCAGAAACAAATGAATAGCAAGGAGGAGAACACTGTGGTGGATATTCAGAGGAACAGGATGGAGCAGAGGGAACCAAGGGGAGAGAGTTCTCAGAGTTTGAGAGGATTTTTCTAATTTGGAAATCTTTTTAAATAGTTGTGATTTAGTTTCTCTGATGGAAACAATGCATTATTAATTTGGAGGGCTCAAAATACTGATCAAAATACGTTTTACTATTTTTGTTATCTTTCCCTATAGCATTTTTGTTCCACTTGAGTGTGCAAATAGATTACTTTAGGAGTCTTAAATGATCCCCAAGTGAACAAACACATTTTCAAGTTCTTGACAGTGCAATAGAAATTTACACGAGTAGGACATCTAAGTCTTAAAGAAGTCAGAGTTCTGAGTGGCAGCTGCCTATTGACAGTGCCATCTGCAGCAGTGCTGAGGTAGAAGTGAGTCACTTTGGATTCTCATTCTGACACCATGTGATGTCAAAGGATAACGAGTATCAAGACAATAGAAAACAAAGAGTTTTACTTGGGATCTTAAGAATTGCAATTCTGTAGACACAGGTTTCGGTAGAAACAAAAGTACTCCAAGAAACAGGAAGTTTGTAACAACAGGGGTTTGTAACAACAACATCAACAACAACAACAAAAAATCATGAGATTGTTAAAGTTGCCAATGAGAGCTGTAATTGACTTTGATGCAAGGCAGGACATGCCTGTCCTTCTTGAGTCTCATTTCATTTTATTTTATTTTTTAGGGTAAGTATCTGATGAGTAAATAACCTTTCATAAGTTATTTTAGGGAAAGGTTCCAATAAGTATCTTGCATTTCTGACAGATGTTGTGGATGTCTTTGCTAAGACAAAAAGTGGACAAAGATCAGATTCCATCCAGGCTGAGATATGTATAAATCACATTTCCTCAATGACCTCTTAGTTTCATTTTAGACCATTTTCTTAGCTCTCTATTTTATTTTATTTTTTTCACAAAAGAAAGAAATAAAACTATTGATACTCATAGATGACTTAATTGTTTTTGTAGAAAGCTTTAAAAAATGTATAGTTTAAAAAAATCTCTTAGAATTAATGTACAAGTATAAAAAAATCAAAGCATAGAAGTTTGATATATAAAATTTTAGTTTGATTTCTTTATTTTACTTGATTACTTTCTTATATACTAGAAATGAACAATGATATTTAAAGTTTAAAAATGTTTAGTAGCATAATAAGTTGAATATTTAAATATAAATCCTACTTAATTAATTTAAGCATAAATCCTAACAAAATAATGTGAACAAAGCTGAAAAACATTTAGTTAGACTGACAGAATAAAAACTGAGTTACAGTTTACAGGAGTAAACTCATGAGCAGAAACTGTCTCAGGAACCAGTGTGGAGTACAATAACATGAAGTATAATTGAAAAGTTACTAAAGGCTCAGAGTACACAAATCTGAGAATTAAAAAACTCCAGAAGAACCAGGTCATAGTTGGAACCCCACAATATTGTGAGATTTACCTCCAGGAGCTTGATCAGGTGTCACAGTAAATAGAGGAAAATCCCTTTGTGCTTTGAGCATGGAGAGAGGAAAACTAATGATTTTAAGCATTGGATTAAAGCACTCTGTTCTTCTTAACAAGATCTGACCTCAAGGGAAACTAGGTAACTATACTATCACTGTAGCTATATTAACTTGTTGGAGTATCATCAGAGCCTAACTGACACAAGGGAAGAAAAATACTCAACTCCAGCTGATTCTAGTTTTTATTTTATTATTATTATTTTTTTTAATGTGGGAGAAGGAAAATACTAAATTTAAGTGCAATGTATCAATCCTGTTCCCCAAAAGAATGGAGGAAAAAAACTGAGAAACACTTGCAATCAAGTCCAGAGGCTCAGGCTCACCAGAAGACTGAGACCCAATGATATAACTGTAGAATGATTCTTCTTCCCCTACTACTCAGAAGATTACTAAAGACCTACTATAGCAGTTCCTTTCATCCAATACATCATGTCTGACCATCAACAGATATTTATAAAAAGAAAAAAAGAAAAAAGAAAAATTGAAGAGACAGAGAAAACATTGGAATGAGATATAGCAGGAATGTTAGAATTTCAGAAATGTAAAACATGATTAATATGCTAAGATCTTGAATGGATAAAGTAGACAGCATGTACAAACAGATGTAAAATATATGCAGAGAAATGCAAAATCCAGGGAAAAAGCAAAATTAATGCTAGAGATCTAGAAATAAAAAACACTAACAGAAATTATCAATACCCTTGACAAACTTACTAGTAGACTGAACAAAGCTGAGGAAAGGCTCTGAGCTTGAGGAAATTTCAATAGAAATATTAAAAACTGAAAAGCAAAGATAAAAAAGGCAGCAAATTAAAAACAAATCAAATATAATATCCAAGGACTGTCAGACATCTAAAGGTATAATATATAAAATATAGTGAGACTACTAGAAGAAGAAGACAAAAGAGCAGCAGAAATATTTGAAAAATTAGTGAGAATTTCACCCAAGTTTATTTTAGACACTAAATAACAGGTTGACGAAGCTCAGAGACTACTAAGTAACATAAGTCCATAAAAGTTACACCTGAATTTACCATTTTCAAACATCAGAAAACCAAAGATTTAAAAAAAAAAAAAAAATCCTGAAAAAGCCAGGAGAAGAAAACACAGAAATAAGAATTGCATCTGACTTCTCAGAAATCATGCAAGTAAGAGCAGAGAGGAGTGAAATATTTAAGTTGTCAAGAGGAAAAAAAAGAAAAAAAAAAATACACTAACCTAGAATTCTATGCCCTGTGAGGCTATCCTTTAAAATCAAAGTGGAAAATAAAGGTTTCCTCTCACAAAACCTGAGAGAATTTGTTGCCAGTAAGCCTGCCATACTAGAAATTTAAAATAATTTCTGTAGAGAAAAAAGTATATAAGTCAAAAATCAGATCTATATAGAGAAATGAAGTGATGCCCAATTAAAAAACACATTATGATACCACTATGCACCTATTAAAATAACTAAAATTAAAAAGAATTACAAGGACATGGAGCAACTAAAACTCTGACACTGTTATAGAAGTATGGTAAATTGATATAAGCTGCTTATAAAACGTTTTGCAATTTCTTCCCAATTTATACAAGCATTTGTCATATCCATCCACTCCACTCCTGTTTTTAAGCAAAATAAATGAAAACAAAATTTTGTACAAAAATTTGTAGACAAAAATGCAAGTAATTTAAATGTCAACATGAACAAATAAATAAATTGCCATAAATACATGGGGTTGTTGATCAGTCACTCATTCATGTCTGGCACTTTGAGACACCCATGGACTGTAGCATGCCAGGCTTCCCTATCTCTTACCATCTCCACAGGCTTGCTCGAAGTTCTGTCCATTGAGTTGGTGATGCTATCCAACCATCCTATCCTCTATCATCCTCTTCTCCCCTTGCCTTCAACCTTTCCCAGCATCAGGGTCATCACCCCATACAGTGGGGTGTTACTCAGAGAATAAAAAGAGATTAATTTTTGATAAATGCAATAGCATGTTTGAATCGGAAAGTAACTACAATGAATGAAAGAATTCAAAAGCAAGACAGAAAAAAAAACAAAGAATGTTCTAGATAATGCCATATTTCTAAAATTCCATAAAATCAGCATTAATTTATAGTGATTGAAAACAGATCTGTGGTTTTCTGTGAATAGAGTAAAGTGGTAAGGATCTGGATGGAAGGGCTAACCTGGGGCATGAGGAAACTTTTGAGTGTGATAAATATGCTTGCTATTTTGATTTTTGTAATTATTTCCTGCACATACAAACGTCACATGTATAAATTGCATTTAAAAATATGTAGTTAATGTACATCAATCATAACTGCTCTTTAAAATCATCATCAAGCTCTTTAAAAATAAGACTAAAAGCCATTGGAAAAGAAAAGAAATATGACTGATCCAATAGAAATTTGAAAAGGAAGAAAATAAAAAGTACTGTAAGTATAAAGTAAAACAAGATTCACATTAGTACAATTGCATTAGCAATCTTGGTAAATATAAATGGCTTATACTCACAAGTAAGAGAACAGACTCTCATTTAGGAAAACAAAGTATGCTAAATTTTGTCATCTAAAATACACTTAAACTAAAATGTTGGAGAAAAATTGAAAGTAACAGATCTGAAAAAATGATAATAACCTTCAAATATTAATAACAACCAAAATTTAGTCTAGGAGTGTTAATAAATGGTACAATAATGTTCATGGTAAAAATAATAATAGCAATTTTAAAACCTAAAAGAGTCATTAACAATATAAAACAAAGGTATAACAATTCCACATATTTTTGAATATGACATTATCCTAAGTAAAAGTTAAAATAGGCTTAAAACATATAAAATCATACTTATCAGAATTACTAGCAAATTCCAAAATTTTATCCCAATGTTTTATTGCTAATCAGATTTGTTGAATTTAGTCTCCAACATCATACAATTTTTATTTAAAATCACCCTAATGATTCTCAAGCACAGAGATGTTAAATAACCTGATGTCTTGGGATGGGCCATTCTCTGAACTAATTATGTTTCAGGGTAGAAGTACATAGAATCTTATGAAGCTGTGCTTTTCTGACTTGAACATATACCAGAATTATCATGATAGATTATTAAAACACAAATTAAAACTCACCCATAAGGTTTTTGACTTAGTAAATCTGAGCTGAGTCCTGATAATTTGAATTTCTAATAACTTTTGAGGGGAATATTTGAAAGACCAAGGATTATACTTCTAGAACCACTGATATAAAGAGATATAAAGTTCATGGTACTATTTAGTGGGGTGTCATTCCCTCCAACTGGCATCACAGGGCTCCAATATGTAAAGATAAACTGCTTAGGAAAGACTTATAAAAATGAAATTTGTATTTTTTAAGAGACTGTCAATTTCCTTTTATTTCTGTTTTCAATTAATGTTACTCTTGGAGTCACTATTGATGTATAACTCTCACTCATATCTAATTACATTCAAAATCTTATTAATTATACTTATATTTTAATCTTTAATTCATATGGTCTTCTCAATTTTCTTCTCACCTACTTCAACAGTACTTGAACCTTGAACTTCCAGATATTCAAGCTGGATTTAGAAAAGTCAGAGGAATCAGAGATCAAGTTGCTAACATTTGCTTGATTATTGAAAAAGCAAGAGAGCTCCAGAAAAACATCTACTTTTGCCTTATTGACTAGGTCAAAGCCTTTGACTGTGTGGATCACAGCAAACTGTGGAAAATTCATAAAGAGATGGGATTACCAGACCACCTCACCTGTCTCCTGAGAAATCTGTGTGCAGGTCAAGAAGCAACAGTTAGAGCTGGGTATGGAACAACAGACTGGTTCCAAATCAGGAAAGGACTATGTCAAGGCTATATATTGTCACACTGCTTATTTAACTTTGACTAGATGGACCTTTGTTGGTAAAGTAATGTCTCCACTTTTTAATATGCTGCCTAAATTGGTTTTTCCAGTGGTCATGTATGGATGTGAGAGTTGGACTGTGAAGAAAGCTGAGCACTGAAGAATTGATGCTTTTGAATTTTTGTGACATTGGAGAAGACTCTTGAGAGTCCCTTGAACTGCAAAGAGATCCAAACAGTCCATCCTAAGTGAAATCAGTCCTGAATATTCATTGGAAGGACTGATGCTGAAGCTGAAATTCCAATGCTTTGGCCACCTGATGTGAAGAGCTGACTTGTTTGAAAAGACCCTGATGCTGGGAAAGATTGAAGGCGAGAGGAGAAGGGGATGACAGGGAATGAGATGATTGGATGGCATCACTGATGTGATGGATATGAGTTTGAGTAAGCTCCAGAAGTTGGTGATGGACAGGAAGACGGCATGCTGCAGTCCATGGTGTCGCAAAGAGTCAGACATGACTGAGCGACTGAACTGAACTAGACTGAATATTTTCTTAGTGATCTCCCATCTCCAGTTTCTTCTGAATCTTATACTATCCATTTTGTAAACCTATGTGATATTTTTGAAGCAAGGTTTGGGTTATTTCACTTCTTTCTTCAAATTTTTGTATTTCTTTCTGTGCAGTTCGATATCTCATTTGCAACATGAATATATATGAAAAGCCTTAGTATGACCTCACCTCATCTACTTAATAAATATTCATTAGCTTTCAAGTACATGCAAGGCTCTGTGCTCAGTTCTGGTGATATCAAAATTGTTCCTTCCCTCATTAAGATAGAATCTACTGGAAAAAAAAAAAAAAAAACAGACATAGGACAGATGATCACAAGGAAAGAGTAGCTAACTATGAGTACTGAATATTTATTTTCCCTCTGAGTGCTAGGTCACTTCAGTCATGTCCGACTCTTCTACCCTATGGACTATAGCCTGCAGGCTCCTCTGTCCATGAGATTCTCCAGCCAAGAGTACTGGAGCGGGTTGCCATAACCTCCTCCAGGGTATCTTCCTAACCCAGGAATTGAACCCGCATCTCTTATTTCCTGCATTGGCAGGCAGGTTCTTTACTAGGTTTAATTGCCTTTCATGTTATGGACTAAATTTCCTATAGACACAAAGTTTTTCTTATACAGTTACATATTTCATATGTCACAGTATATTATTTTGCTTCCCCTGAAAAATTATTATTTCTTATCTTTTTAGTTTTACCACCATTTGGAATGTTTTTCTACTTCTCCTATTTGGGAACCCACTCATTTTTTAAGCTCTAACTGAAAAGTCTTTTTTATCCCACAAGTCAGGATTGATTGCTCCATCTTCTGCACTCCTACAGCATATCGAATTTCAATTTGTACAGTGACTTACTTATCAGTCAATCCCACTTGATGCATCCTGTGGGAGGGCAGAAGTTTTACTCATCCTCGCCAGCACAGCATTTTGTGCAGAGCATAAATTTAAATTGAGCTTGTTGAATAAAAGAAAAATGTAATTTAACCTTTTTTGCTTCCACACAAAATAGCAATTGGCAATTGCACTTCTTCTTTTTTTTTTTTTTTCCTTTTTAAACCACTGCTATAGAGGCTTTTAAATCCATTGCTATAGAGTCTAGCCAATAAAGGAAAATTAGTCTTTAAATTTACAACACAAATTAAAGAATTAGGATCTCAAAAATATACTTTCTTAAGTGTTAATTAATCAAAATCATAAATAGTATCTATTTATAATTCTTAAGGGTAATTTTATATACACTTTTATGAAATTGAATTACATTTAAATTTATTTATTAATAGATTCTGCAACTGAACTGATTTTCATTTTTCTGCAGTATTTCAGTCATACAAGTCTAATATTTCAGCATCTTAACAATAGTTCAATATTCTATTTTTTGCAAAACAAAACAAACAAACAAAAACACAAAATTTTGGTCAAATTTCTGTGGTCAAAATCAACAGAAAGCAACTGCAAATTGTGAGGAAGAACAACATAAAAAGACTGATGAGTTCACAAAATGATGAGGAATTAGCTAAATCTTCAGCTTAATCTATGTTTTATTAAAGAAAATAGTGCAATTTGAAAATCTGTTAGTGTACTGGACAAATTAATTTCAGGGCTGCACATGACCATAGCTGTTCTTGGTAAAATGGCTTTACTTGTCATCTTCATGTATTAAAATGCAGCTCGGTGGGTAAGGCCAAATTGTTTATCCATTATCATGGAGCAACATACTGTAAATAGATAGAAAAAAAAAAAATAACTGATCCAGAGTTTAAAATTTAAAAAAAGTTAAATATAACCTGAAATAGCTTCAAAATACAGAATATGGTTGAAAAAAGGGAAGCAGTTCACCCACATTAATAGTAAAACATAAGTATAAAAATCAGTCTTGCTACTGAATTCCTAAAGCTGAATGACCTTCCAATAGTAATGCACATTTTTTTAAGTTAGGTTTGTTATGTTAGTTTATATGTGTGAAAATCCACACTTCTCAGGTGTATAATTCTATGAATCTTAAAAGATATATACATATTATCATTTCAGCAGCACCACAATTAGGGGTAGGATATTTTTGTTATCCATAGAAAGTTTTACTGCTTTCCTGGGGCATCTTCATTTAAAAAACATTTATTGATGTGTGCTCAGTCACTTAGTTATATCTAACTCTTTGGAGCTCGATGGACTGTAACCATCCAGGCTCCTCTATCCATGGAATTTTCCAGGCAAGAGTACTGGAGTGGGTAGTCATACCCTACTGCAGGGCATCTTCCATGCCCATGGATCAAACCCAATTATCTTTCATTTCCTGTATTGACAAGTGGATTATTTACTACAATAGTTTATTTAAAATGTTGCATAATTTTAGATGTATAGCAAGGAGAATCAGTTACATGTATAAATATATACAGTCTTTTTTTTAAAAGATTATTTTCCCATATAGACCATTACAGAGTATTGAGTAGAGTTCCCTGTGCTATACAGCAAGTTCTTAGATGTTACCCACTTTATATATAGTTCTTGTTTTTGTTCAGTCACACAGTTATGTCAAACTCTGATACCCCATGGACTGCAGCAAGCCAGGCTTCCTTGCATTGCACTGTCTTCCAGATCTTGCTGAAACTCATGTCCATTGAGTCAATGATGCCATCCAACCATCTCGTTCTCTCTCACCCACTTCTCATCATGCCCTCTATCTATCTCAGATTCAAAGTATTTTCCAATGAGTCAGCTCTTCCCATCAGATAGCCAAAGTATTGGAGCTTCAGCTTCAGCATGAGTTCTTCCAATGAATATTCAGGATTGATTTCCTTTAGAACTGACGGTTTTTATCTCCTTGCTGTCCAACAGACTCTCCAGAGACTTCTCCAAGCACCGTAATACAAAAGAATCAATTTTTTGCCACTCAGCCTTCTTTATGGTCCAACTCTCACATCCATATATGACTACTGGAAAAACCAAAGTCTTGACTGTACAGTCCTTTGTCAGCCAAGTGATGTCTCTGTTTTTTAATATGCTGTCTAGGTTTGCATTGATTTTCTTCCAAAGAGCAAGTGTCTTTTAATTTCACTGCTGCAGTCAGTGTCCACAGTGATTTTGGAGCTCAAGAAAATAAAGTTTTCCACTTTTTCCATTTTTTCCCCATCTATTTGCCATGAAGTGATGGAACTGGATGCCATGATCTTAGTTTTTTGAATGTTGAGTTTTAAGCCAGCTTTTTCACTCTCCTCTTTCAACTTCATCAAAAG
>NW_011493279.1:76574-79679 GCF_000754665.1 Bison bison bison | reverse complement strand
GAAGTCGCTCAGTCGTGTCCGACTCTTAACGACCCCATGGACTGCAGCCTACCAGGCTCCTCCATCCATGGGATTTTCTAGGCAAGAGTACTGGAGTGGCTTGCCATTGCCTTCTCCAAGATTAGTATTAATGAAATTCAAATCAAAATTAAGACATATTATTGAAGACCTGTCCATGAAGTCTGGCCAAAGAAGTCAGAAGCCCAAAAGTATACACTGTGTGATTTCATTTACCTATATTATATTTATATATGTCTATATTATATTTGTTTGCATTTATTCTCAAATCTATCATGTTAGAAATCAGGATTTTTTTTTTTTACTCTTAGGAACATAGAGTGAGGCAAATGTGATTTGAGTAGAGGTTATGGAATAGTGGAAATGATATTCTATTTTGATATGGATGATGGTTACTCAGGTATATATAATAATATGCAAACTTATTATTATGAGTATGACTATTTGATTTTTTGTATATGTGTTATACTTTAATAACAAGTAAACCTCTGACCCCTGGGGGACTGGTGAATAAAAAGAAAAAAAAAAGTCAAAAAATGCTGCAGTGTCTCTGAGAAAATCACAAAGTACCTGTAACATGCTAAAATTCTATACGTGATCTGTTTCCCTTTGCTACTTTGCTCTCAATCATTATCCATTCTTTTCCAGTTAGATTGACCTCTTTGCTGTTCCAAGCACACACAAGAAGAAACAAACAGGGTATGTTTCTCTGCTGTAGACCTGAGAGCTAGCTGTCTTGTTTGGAACACTTTCTAACTGTAATTCCCTCACATTTTTTCAAGTCTTCATTCATATATAAAATCTATAAAGTCTATCTGACCTTTTTTTTTTTTTGTAGAGAAATACCTCTTTATGGTTAAAATAGAGAAAACTTTCAACTAAATTTAGGGTTTCAACTAAATTTGTTAAAAAATCACACATTAAGTGTTTTCAAAATAATTGAGTTTTTTTGTTAGTCACTGAGATATTGAGTAATCAGTTGTATTTATAAATTTAGTTTAAGGGAGTCAATCAGAGTCTACATATTTTGGAGTTGTGGGCCTATAGATACATTTAAATCTGGAAATCATGATGTAATTGAGAGAAAGAAAGAATATGGGTATACATAGAAAAGAGAAAAATAAATAAACACTAAGGCAAACCAACATTATAAAGCTCAGAAAAAGGAGAAAAAAATCAATTAAGGAGACTAAGAAGGATAAACTAGTGAGGTAGGAGGAAAATCAAACTCTCATGTCATTCTAGAAATCAGAGTGAGAAAATACACGCAGAAGAGAGTGATAAACTATATGCAATCCTGCTTAAAGTTAGTGTGACCATGTTAAGTTGTTATCCAAGTTAATACACTTTTGAGAGTAAGCATAATCCCCATGTTGCCCAACAGTTTTAAACAGAAAAGCAGTTTTAAAACAGAACTGTTTTAGAAAATTATGGCTACATGATATAAGGTGAGGACTGAGAATTGACCATTAGACTTAGCAATGTGAAGGCTATTGTATAAATTAAGATAAGTGCAATGTGAATTGGGAAAGTGCAGTAGGTTGAATAATGCTCCCCCAAATGCATATCCATTTGTAATCCCAGAATGTGACCTTATTTGGAAATAGTGTCATTGTAAATATATTAGTAAAGAATTAAGATCAAATCATACTGGAGTAGCCTGGGCCTTAAATTCAATAAAAAGATGAAATGATATAGACAGACACAAAGGGAAGGTGGTTATATGAAAGAAGAGGCAGAAATAGAAGGTATGATGCTGCAAGCCAAGTAATGCCTATGCTTACCAGAACCTGAAAGAGGCAGGTAAATATTTTCTACTAGCACCTGCAGAGGGAGTCTGGCCCTACTGGCACCTTTATATCAGATTTCTAATTTCACTAACTGTGAAAGAACAAATCTCTGTTGTTTTAAGCCACTCATTGTTTTGAGATTTTGTTATAGCAGTCCTAGAAAATTATTACCAGAGGTAAATACTTGAAATCAATTTAAGAAATATTAGAGATATTAGAGGTGGGTGGCATAGAAGAGTGCTCCAGTGCTCCAGAGTTCACCTTATAAACTCTCTGTGTTGATGGATAAGCTGTTTTTTTATTTTCTGACCTCTTGCAGAAAGTTTCTATAAAATAAAAATTAAAAAACTGCTCCAAAAGTGAAATAAAGAACAGAAAACAAACAAACAAATAAAAAATATGTGAGCCCTATTTTCATTGTTATTTGACTAAACTGATATATAAAAATTATTCCACGAATCATTGTTAGGCTTGTTTCTAAATGCTTACTTTCATCACTATTTATCCCGTCACAGAATGATACTTAAAGTTCAGGGATTGGAAAGGTCCCATCAGCTACATATTTAGAGTGTCTGTGGTACAGATAACTCTTTTAAGGAACTCTGAGAGAAAATCAAATATGACTCTGATAATCATTTCTCTATTGAAATATCTATTTTTCTCTCATATTTTATTATAAATTCTGGGGACAATTATATACGATCTTAATATGTTTCACTTTATAGTTTTGGAAAGAGTATAACTGGTGAAAATTAAGCCACCTGTACCAAATGTTTGGGCTTCCCCGATGACTCAGCAGTAAAGAATCTGCCTGCATTGTAGGACATGCGGGGGATATGTGTTTGATCCCTGGGTCAGGAGGTTCTCCTGGAGAAGGCAATGGCAGCCCACTTAATTATTCTTGCCTGGAGAATTCCATGGCAGAGTGTGGTAGGGTACAGTGCACAGGGTCTCAATAAGGTAGACATGACTGAGCATGCTCACACCAAATGTTTAGTGGCTATTGATCCTCTATTGGTGCTTTTGAACTGTGGTGTTGGAGAAGACTCTTGAGAGTCCCTTGGGCTGCAAGGAGATCCAACCTGCCCATCCTAAAGGAAATCAGTCCTGAATATTCTTTGGAAGGACTGATGTTGAAGCTGAAACTCCAATACTTTGGCCACCTGATACAAAGAACCAACTCATTTGAAAAGACCCTGATGCTGGGAAAGATTGAAGATGGGAGGAGAAAGGGAGGACAGAAGATGAGATGGTTGAATGGCATCACTGACTCAATGGACATAAGTTTGAGTAAACG
>NW_011493279.1:75014-76146 GCF_000754665.1 Bison bison bison | reverse complement strand
CTGTGTTCCCCATCCTGAACCCTCCTCCCTCCTCCCTCCCCATACCCTCCCTCTGGGTCGTCCCAGTGCACCAGCCCCAAGCATCCAGTATCCTGCATCGAACCTGGACTGGCGACTTGTTTCATACATGATATTATACATGTTTCAGTGCCATTCTCCCAGACTGAGATATTTTGAAAACCCATATTAATTACGTTTCTTTTCCTTCTTGACCTGTTTTCTCCACTAACTTTCTGTTTCTTCATGGAAGTGTTTCTACAGTAAGCATCTACATAGGAATTCTCACCTCATGCTCTGAGTCTGGGTAATCAGAAGTAAAACCAAATATAGTCATTTGCAATAAAGAAAACAATTCATGAAGTAGTGTTCTATTTCTGACATATTTCATTTACCGGAATAAATTAACTACTATGACTTGATTATAGGAGCTAATAGAGGAAAAGTTTCACCAAACCTTGATCATTTTTTTCTGCAAAATTTGAAGTACATGGGAATGTAAGAGAAATTTTATTTATCAATAAATTTTGAGAGTTTTATCCAAGATAAAATTTTTCTCTGGAAAAAAGGTTAGTTTCAGTTTTAGAAGTATAACATGGATCATAATAAACATCTTAATTATTTGCTGGGCTATGGATATTTTCAGTTCAGTTCAGTCACTCAGTAGTGTCCAACTCTATGCAACCTCATGAATCGCAGCAGGCCAGGCCTCCCTGTCCATCACCAACTCCCAGAGTTCACGTAAACTCATGTCCGTTGAGTCGGTGATGCCATCCACCCATCTCATCCTCTGTTGTTCCCTTCTCCTCCTGCCCCCAATCCCTTCCAACATCAGAGTCTTTTCCAATGAGTCAACTCCTCACATGAGGTGGCCAAAGTATTGGAGTTTCAGTTTTACTGGAGTTTCAGTCCTTCCAATGAACAACACCCAGGACTGATCTCCTTTAGAATGGACTGGTTGGATCTCCTTGCAGTCCAAGGGACTCTCAAGAGTCTTCTCCAACACCACAGTTCAAAAGCATCAATTCTTTGGTGCTCAGCTTTCTTACAGTCCAACTCTCACATCCATACATGACCACAGGAAAAACCATAGCCTTGACTAGACTGACCTTTACTGGCAAAGTAATGTCTCTGC
>NW_011493279.1:74039-74427 GCF_000754665.1 Bison bison bison | reverse complement strand
CATATCTGAGGTTATTGATATTTCTCCTGGTAATCTTGATTCCAGCTTGTGCTTCTTCCAGCCCAGAGTTTCTCATGATGTACTCTGCATATAAGCTAAATAAGCAGGGTGACAACACACAGCCTTGACGTACTCCTTTTCTTATTTGGAACCAGTCTGTTGTTCCATGTCCAGTTCTAACTGTTGCTTCCTGACCTGCATATAGGTTTCTCAAGAGGCAGGTCAGGTGGTCTGGTATTCCCATCTCTTTCAGAATATTCCACAGTTTATTGTGATCCACACAGTCAAAGGCTTTAGCATAGTCAACAAAGCAGAAATGGATGTTTTTCTGGAACTCTCTTGCTTTTTCCATGATCCAGTGGATGTTGGCAGTTTGATCTCTGGTTCC
>NW_011493279.1:64425-73916 GCF_000754665.1 Bison bison bison | reverse complement strand
TTCCCATTCTGTTGTTTTCCTCTATTTCTTTGCATTGATTGCTGAGGAAGGCTTTCTTATCTCTCCTTACTATTCTTTAGGACTCTGCATTCAGATGCTTATAGCTTTCCTTTTCTCCTTTGCTTTTCACTTCTTTTCATAGCTATTTGTAAGGCTATTTTATATACATAATATTATTTTATATATATTTAATATGTGTAATATATCTAATAAAATGTAATATAAGTTTATATATTTAATATAAAATGGATATTTCAGTTGGTGATTTTTCCTTTAGCTAGTATTTTAGATAGATATTTGCATTTCATAATAAGAATATATAAATTATTCATAAACAATAAATTAAAGTAAAAAATATATCATATGGATATAATCAAATAAAGCTTAAAGATACCATTTATATGTCTGTGTAGAGAAGGGTCAATAATTATAAAAAATGATTTCCCTTACACTTTTCAAATCAGAGTAGATTCCAGCAGAGAATTGAACAAAAATGAATATAACTTACTTGATCTACAAGTAATTGTACTTTTATACAATAAGCTTAAGGCTCAAAACTGTAAATGTATTAGAGTTTTTTTTTTTTTTCACTTAATGTAGCCTTTAATGTATGAATTGCATCTGCCTCATTCTTAGATATGATTATTTAAGAGCAAAAATATACATTACTACAAAACTGGTTAATCAAAACTATACAATTGTAAAAAGAAAAAAATTAGTAACTAGAATGATTGGGATCTGCTATGTTGATATTGTCTTCCATAATAACTAAAGACTTGTGTAGATATACCCATGTACATACGATGTTCTTAGAAGCATTTTTTTAAGGAAAACATATGTTACAGTTGGTGAAAATTATTTTACCATGTTATAATATATTCTGAAATCCATCCCCACTACTTTCTGTGAGTGCTCTGCCAGTTTTCCCCATGCCTTGGCACCTATCACATACTTTTGGGTAAAAAAGCCATCTACTAGGCCCAAAATTCAACCAAAGAAAAAATAACTAGGTTTCTTTCAGATGTGTTTTTGACTTATTGTAATAGTTTTCAGAAAATAATTATTTAATGTTCATATTTTTCTTACTGTGAAAGAAGGTTGAATGACAAACTGAAAGTGTCTTGCAAAAAAAAAAAAAGACAAAAAATGCCTCTGATAGGAATAATCTGAGTAACTTTTGTTTCTCTGTGGAACTTTTGTGTGGGAAATGTTCATGAGTCTCCAACTATAATAAGTTTGTGATGGCATGACAGGGCTGGATGGGAACTCAAAAGTCCCCATTCCTTTAGGTCATGAAGATTCTGAAAGCAATCACAGCTCCTAGGCCTTTCAGGCTATAGAAACTCAAACGAAAAGAGAAAGCATTTTTGTATGTCAACATAAAATTCATTGACATAATATTAGTAAAGGTAACAATTTTTAAAGAAGGAGCAATATTTTGTATAAAAGGTTTTGACCCCGATGAGTAGCTTATGAAAATGTCAAGAATTTCAACAATAAAATAGTCAAAAACTGGAGAAAAATATGTTCTAACTTCTACTAACTCATTTTCATTTACTTTTAACCCTAAACTGACCCAAAGAAGCCAACATTTAATGAGAATATCAATACTAAAGCCTAGAAATCTGACACTTATGTATTCTGTAAAAATCAGATTATTTTGGAATGTACAGAATGTAGTTACAAATGTTGTCAAATTGACACTAGCTCCAAAATTTGTGTGAAAACCTTGACAGAAGGTTCTAAAGGCAGAAAGATAATGATTGTTAGAAAAATTTGAAGATTGCAATGAAGTATGTTTTGTTGTTTACTTGCCTACTTTGTCTATGTTTTACACTAAAAAAATTGCACACTTAAGAAGAATCAAGCTCTTCATGGTCATTTTAGATTCCTTGTTTGATAAGATCTTAATCAGTGTAATAAACAGGAGTGGCCTTCTGTCAAGCCTAAGTAACATTCTTGTTACTAGTCTCAGTGAGTTTTAATAACCCTTTTGCCCCTTCTAACCATATTTGATAACTCTGGCAACTGGAACAAATGTGCGTTGGTGAGTATCAGTATACTGATAAGCCTGGTAAGTCTGGGATCAGTGGTCAGACATATGTAGACATTTTAACAGAATTGAGTTCAAAACATCTCTGAATTTATTTTATTATCTATAAAATAATAAATATTATCTATAAAATAAATTTTGATAATAAATTTGGGCTGAGAACCGAAATTACAAGTATTTTTCTAGTACTGTGAAGTCATAGTTATTTATTGAGTAGCTAATATTAGATGTGGAAAAAAGTTATTTCTATCTGAGCCCAGAAGCATAATGCTTCCCTTACAGTAAATGAGAAAATTGTGGCTGTCTTCTCCCTGACTAAAAAAGAAGAAAATATCTTTTAATGTTGAGAAATATATAAATCAATTTTCTAAAGACCAGATTTTACTTGAGCAAATAACTCAAAAGAGGAATATCAAAACTGAAAACCAGTACTGCCCTAATTATGAATACCTTCTTTAAAATGGTGGTAGCGGTGATGGAGGGAGTAATTGATTAGAGAGTCTCTTAGAAAACAAAGGGGCGAGTTGTTTCTGTTGGGTCTATTGGCTGAAAATGTATAACCGAACTGCTTACTTAATTGCCACAGAGGAGTAAGTCTCTTGCAAGTCTGACTATTCTTTAAAAAATAGAACTATCCCTTGTTAGTTCAGAAAAATAGTTCCTTTTGAATTTGTTTTGAATGTCCTAGCAAGGGTATTCCTTTCTCTCCTAGATTCAACTGTCTCTGGTGTCTTTATTTTAATACTAATAGAAAAGAGACAAGGCCCAATAACAGATCCAATGTATGTTTTATAACATTGAATAAAAGTATAAGCTATAAACAACCGAATTTAGTGCCTCAGCAGTTAAAAATCAAAAATATACCAGATTGGGCTTTTTGAATGGAGATGAGATTTCCACATCTATTACACTATCAATCTTTCACTTATGTTGCATTGCTGTTTAGTCGCTAAAGTGAAAGTGAGAAGTCACTCAGTCATGTCAGACTGTTTGCAACCCCATGGACTGTAGCCTACCAGGCTCCTCTGTCCATGGGATTTTCCAGGCAACAGTACTGGAGTGGATTGCCATTTCCTTCTCCAGGGGATCTTCCCAACTCAGGGCTCAAACCTGTGTTTCTCACATTGTAGACAGACGCTTAGTCATGCCCAACTCTTTTGTGACCCCTGTTTGCCAGGATCCTCTGTCCATGGCTTTCCCAGGCAAGAACATTGGAGTTAGTTGCTATTTCATTTTCAGAGAATCTTCCCAATCCAGGGGTCGATTCCACATCTTCTGCATTGGCAGACAGATTCTTTACCACTGAGCCACCAGGGAAGCCTATGCAACATTAGCTTGTCTTGATTTGTGCCATCAATTATTTCCCCTCCTTATTCTAGGCTTTGTAATTTCAACTTGACAAAATATAAAAACGGTAGTTGTAATATTAAAATTAATTTGAATATTGGTAATTTGAAGAAGCCCTCTGATGATATAAATACAAAGTTTTAGTGGTCTAGAAGAATATCAAACCAGTCACAACACTCCCTTCAGCTAAAAACCAATTCCAAATGAGACCCTAAATCTCTTCAATTCTTTGAAGGGTGAATGAAGTGAGAAAGCTGCAGGATAAGTTTGAAGTCAGTAAAAGTTGGTTCATGAAGTTTAAGAAAAAGAAGCCACTTCACAATATAAAAGTGCCAAGTGAAACTGCAAGCACTGATGTAGAAGCTGAAGCAAGTTATACAAAAGATACAGCTAACATCATTATTGAATGTGGTTGTAATAAACAGGCTTTCAGTGTAGGAGAAAGAGTCTTGTATTTGAAGAAGATGTCATTTAGAACTACCATAGCTGATGAGGAGAAGTCAATGCCTGGCTTGAGATTTAGGGGCTAATGTAGTTGGTGATTTTAAGTTAAAGCCAAAGTTCATTTATCATTTTGAAAATCTTAGGTCTCTTAAGAATTATACTAAATTTACCTTGCCTGTGCTCTATAAAAACAACAAAGCCTAGATGACAGCACATTTGTTTGCAACATAGTTTACTAAATATTCTGTTATGACATACTGTTCAAACATTTCTTTTAAAATATTAATGCTCATTGACAAAGTACTTGATATGCTTATGAAGATGTATACAAGCTCTGATGAATATGTGCAATAGGATTAATGTGATTTTCATGCCTTCAAACAAAACATTTGTTCTGAAGCCCTGGATCAAAAAATAATTTCAATTTTCATGTCTTATTCATGAGTGTGTGTGTATGTGTGTGTAACTACTATAGATATTTTGTTTGTGGTTGCCATGACATTTGATATAGCAGTTTGTATATTGATATGTGCAAGACTGTTTTAAGTTGCTGGTTTCTCATTTCAAATGCATTTCCAATATCATGCATCTGTACGCTCCTCTTCTGGCAATTGCTAGTTTTGACATCATATTTGTGTGTAGATGAATTTGTACATTTGCCTTTACTGATGAACTTTCCTATTCATAATATCCTTGTTTCTAGTTGCAGTGTTTTCTTTTCCAACAAGAGAAGTTTCTTTAGCATTTGTTGTAAAGCTAGTTTAATGGTGGTGAAATATCTTGACTTTTGCTTATCTGTAAAGCTTTTATTTCTCTGTTGAATCTAAATGAAGGGTAGAGTACTCTTTGTTGTAGGTTTTTCTCTTTTATCACTTTAAAAATGTTGTGCTGTTCCCTTCTAGTCGGTAAAGTTTTTTCTGAAAAATCAGCTGATAACCTTATGGGAGTTCCCCTGTAAGTTATATATTTATTTTTTCTCTTGTTGGTTTTAATATTTTCTCTTTGTCTTTAATTTTTGTCAATTTGATTACTGTGTGTTTCAATGTGTTCCTTCTTGTGTTTAGCCTGTATGTGACTCTGAATTTTCTGATATAGTTTATTGTTTCCTTTCCCAGGTTAGGAGTTTTTCACCTATAAGGTTTTCAAATATTTCCCAGGCCCTTTCTCTTTCTCTTTTTCTTCTGGAAATCCTATATCATGAATACTGGTGCATTTAATTTTGTGCCATATGTTTAACTACCAGAAGACAGTTTAAATTCTTGTTATTATTATTATTTTTTCTTATTCTGTTCCATGGCAGTGATTTCTATAATTCTGTTTTCCAGCTCATTTATCTGTTCATCTTTATCGTTTATTGTACTATTGTGCTATTGCTATGAGATGCATAGTGTAGTTTTTATTTTATTTATTGTTCAACTCTGATGCTTCTTTATATCTTGAACTCTATATTATGCCTTTTTTTGTATCTTGTTAGTTGGTGCCTCCATTTTTTTTCTGAGATCTTGAATCATCTTTGCTATCATTATTCTGAATGTTTTGTTCCAAGTAAATTGCTTATTTCCACTTCACTTGGTTGTTCTTCTGGGATTGCATCTTTTTCCTTCATCTAGAGCATATTCCTTCACCTTCTCCTTTTGTGTAACTTTCTGTATTTGCAGTCCCACAGCCTGCAGTACTGTAGTTCATCTTGTTTCTGATGTCTTCTCACTGATATTTGAGGCTGATGGAGAAGTCTTTGCAGCCTTCCTGGCTGGAGGGGCAAGGCCTGCCCCCTGGTGATTAGAGCTGGCTCTTGTCCTCAAGGTCAGGGCCATAAAAAGGGATGTGTTAGAGGTTGCTGTGGGCTCAGGAAGACCTTAGGCAACCTGTTTACTGACCGGTGAGGCTGTTTTCCTGCCCTGTTTATTGTTTGGCTACAGTCATCCCAGCACTGGAGACTACAGTCTATTAGGCCTTGGAGTCAAAATGGTAGCCCCCACGAGAGCTTACACTAATGAATACCCTTCAGTACCTCTGCCATCAATGTTTTTGTGCTCAAAGTGAGCCACATCTGCCCCCCATCTCCCGAGGAGACTCTCCCAGATTAGCAGGTGGATTTGGTCCAGGGTCCTATGGAGTCACTGTTTTTTCCCTTGGGTCTTGTATGCAAGAAATTGCAAGCACTCTACAAAAGAGTTTTTCTGTTTTCCCAGTATTGTGGAATTCCTATATCAAGCCCTTCTGACACTCAGGCCTAATGCTTGAGGGCTTAACCTGAAGCCAGATTCCCAGGCTGGATAGTCTGACAGGGTGTCAGACCTTTAAATCCTGAGGGATCACTTCACTTCATATGCTCAGTTGGGTCCAACTCTGGGTTACCCCATGGACTTTCCAGGCCTCCCTGTCCATCACCGGCTCTTGGAGCATGCTCAAACTCATGTCCATTGAGTCAGTGATGCCATCCAACCATCTCATTCTGTCATGCCCTTCACCTCCTGCCTTCAATCTTTCTCAGCATCAGGGTCTTTTCATGTGGGTCAGTTCTTCCCATCAGGTGGCCAAAGTATTGGAAAATCAGCTTCAGAATCAGTCCTTTCAAGGAATATTCAGGCTCGATTTCCTTTAGGATATACTGGTTTGATCTCCTTGCAGTTCAAGGCACTCTCAGGAGTTTTCTCCAACATCACAATCCAAAAGCATCAATTCTTCAACTCTCAGCTTTCTTTGTGGTCCAACTCTCACATCCATATATGACTACTGGAAAAGCAATAGCTTTGATTAGACAGATCTTTGTCAGCAAAGTAATGTTTCTTCTTTTTTAATATGCTGTATGCGTTGGTCATAGCTTTTCTTCCAAGGAGCAAGCTTCTTTTAATTCCATGGCTGCAGTCACCATCTCCAGTGATTTTGGAGAAAATAAAGTCTGTTACTGTTTCCATTGTTTCCCCATATATTTGCCATGATGCTGGGAGGGATTGGGGGCAGGAGCAGAAGGGGACGACAGAGGATGAGATGGCTGGATGGCATCACTGACTTGATGGACATGAGTCTGAGTGAACTCCAGGAGTTGGTGATGGACAGGGCGGCCTGGCATGCTGCGATTCATGGGGTCGCAAAGAGTCGGACATGACTGAGCGACTGAACTGAACTGAACTGAACTAATGGGACCTGATGCCATGATCTGAGTTTTTTTAATGTTGAGTTTTGTTATTGTTGTTTTAATGTGCATTTTAATAACTAGTGAGAGTGAACATTTTTTTCACTTGTCTATTGCCATCTTCTTTTGGAGAATTAACTTTTCATACCAGTTTCCATTTTTCTACTAGGGCATTTTTATTTTTTCTTAGTGGCTTTATGGCTTGGAGTAGTTATTTTAGTGCAAAGAATATTTATCTCCCCCAATTTTCTCAGTTTATTTGCTTTTTGGCTTTTTATTTAATTATAAGTAGATGCATTCTGGATTGTCTTCTATCAGATTATTTTTTAATATAAATTTATTTTTTTAATTGGATGCTAATTACTTTACAATATTGTATTGGTTTTGCCATACATGAACATGAATCCGCCTCAGGCACACATGTCTTCCCCATCCCCAACCCCCCTCCCTGTTGAGTTTTAAGCCAGCAGTTTCACTCTCCTCTTTCGCTTTCAAGAACAGACTCTTCAGTTTATTTTTGCTTTCTGCCATAAGTGTGGTGTCCTCTGCATGTTTGAGGTTATTGATATTTCTGTGGCAATCTTGATCCCAGCTTATGCTTCATCCAGCCCAGCATTTCACATGATGTACACTGCATATAAATTAAATAAGCAGGGTGACAATAAGCCTTGATGTACTCATTTTGCAATTTGGAACCAGGAAGCTGTTCCCTGTCTGGTTCCAACTGTTGCTTCTTGGCCTGCATACAGATTTCCCAGGAAGCAGTAAGGTGGTCAGGTATTCCCATCTCTTGAAGAATTTTCCACAGTTTGTTGTGATCCATGTAGTCAAATGCTTTGACACAGTCAATAAAGCAGAAATATATATATATATATTTTTTTTTTTCTGGAATTCTCTTGTTTTTCTATGATCTGATGGATGTTGGCAATTGTCTCTGGTTCTGCTGACTTTTCTAAACCCAGCTTGAACACAAGGAAGTTGTGGTTCAAGTACTGTTGAAGCCTGGCTTGGAGAATTTTGCACTTTACTTTGGTAGTGTGAAATGAATGCAAATGTCCAGGAGTTTGAACAGTCTTTGACATTGACTTTCCTTGGGATTAGAATGAAAACTGACCTTTTCCAGTCTTATGGCCACTGCTGAGTTTTTCAAATTTGCTGGCATCCTGAGTGCAGCACTTTCACAATATCATCTTTTAGGGCTTGAAATAGCTCACTTGGAATTCCATCACCTCCTCTAGCTTTTGTGCATAGTTATGCTTCTTACCCACATGATTTAGGACTCCAGGATGTCTGGCTCTAGGTGAGTGATCGCACCATCGTGGTTATCTGGATAATGAAGATCTTTTTGGTATAGTTCTTTTGTTTATTCTTGCCAAGTTTTCTTAATATCTTCCACTTCTCTTAGGTCCATGACCTTTCTGTCCTTTATTGTGCCTATCTTTGCATGAAATATTCTTGGTATCTCTAATTTTCTTGAAAATGTCTCTAATCTCTCCCATTCTATTGTTTTCATCTATTTCTTTGCACTAATCACTGGGGAAGGCTTTCTTATAGACTCTGTGCCACTCTTTGGAACCCTGTGTACAAATGGGTATATCTTTCCTTATCTCCCTTGTCTTTCACTTCTCTTCTTTTCTCAGCTATTTGTAAGGCATCTTTAGACAATTATTTTGCCCTTTTTCATTTTTTTTCCCCCCTTGGGTTTGGTCTTGATCACTACAATATCATGAATCTCTGCCTATAGTTCTTCAGAGACTCTGTCTATCAGATCTAATCCTGTGAATCTGTTTGTCACTTCCACTATATAGTTGTAAGGGATTTGATTTAGGTCATACCAGAATAGTAGTGGTTTTCCTTACATTTTTCAATTTAAGTCTTAATTTGGCAATAAGGAGCTCATGGTCTGAGCCACAGTCAGCTCCTGGTCTTGCTTTTGCTGGCTGTATAGAGCTTCTCCATTTTCAGCTGCAAAGAATATAATCAATCTGATTTGGGTATTGGCCATCTGCTGATGTCCATGTGTAGAGTCACGTTTTATGTTGTGAAAGAGGGTGCTTGCTATGACCAGTGTGTTCTCTCGGCAAAACTCTTTTACCCTTTGGCCCGCTTCATTTTGTATTCCAATGCCAAACTTTCCTTTTACTCTAGGTATCTCTTGAATTTCTACTTTTGCATTGTAGTCTCATATGATGAAAAAGACATCTTTTTGGATGCTAGCTCTAGAAGCACCTGGCTGTGATGGACCTTGTAGAAGTGTGGCCAACAGGAGCTACCCCACGTCCGAGGTCTGGGGTGGCAAATGAGAAGAGCAACCCCACGTCCAAGGAGTGGTGGCTGCGCGGGCGCAGGAGAGCCAAGAGGAGTTACTATGAATTCAAGGTCAGGAGGGGCGGCAGTGAGAAGATACCCCTCATCCAAGGTAAGGAGCAGCAGCTGCACTTTGCTGGAGCAGCTGTGAAGAGATACCCCACATCCAAGGTAAGAGAAACCCAGGTAAGATGGTAGGTGTTG
>NW_011493279.1:63348-64325 GCF_000754665.1 Bison bison bison | reverse complement strand
AAAATGATAGGATACTTAAAGAGGAACTCCCCAGGTCAGTAGCTGCCCAATATGCTACTGGAGATCAGTGGAGAAATAATTCCAGAAAGAATGAAGGGATGGAGCCAAAGCACAAACAATACCCAGCTGTGGATGTGACTGGTGATAGAAGCAAAGTCTGATGCTGTAAAGACCAATATTGCACAGGAACCTGGAATGTTAGGTCCATGAATCAAGGCAAATTGGACATGGTCAAAGAGGAGATGGCAAGAGTGAACCTTGACATTCTAGGAATCAGCGAACTAAAATGGAGTGGAGTGGGTAAATTTAACTCAGATGACCATTATATCTACTACTGTGGGCAGGAATCCTTTAGAAGAAATGGAGTAGCCATAATGGTCAACAAAAGAGTCCAAAATGCAGTACTTGGATGCAATCTCAAAAACAACTGAATGATCTCTGTTCATTTCCAAGGCAAACCATTCAATATCACAGTAACCCAAGTCTATGCCCAAACAGTAACACTGAAGAAGCTGAAGTTGAATGGTTCTATGAAGACCTACAAGACCTTTTACAACTAACACCCAAAAAAAAGATATCCTTTTCATTATAGGGGACTGGAATGCAAAAGTAGAAAGTCAAGAAACACCTGGAGTAACAGGCAAATTTGGCCTTGGAATATGGAATGAAGCAGGGCAAAGGCTAATAGAGTTTTGCCAAGAGAACGCACTGGTCATAGCAAACACCCTCTTCCAACAACACAAGAGAAGACTCTAGAAGGTCTTGTAGGTTCATAGAACCATTCAACTTCAGCTTCTTCAGCATTATTCATCAGGGCATAGACTTGGATTACTGTGATATTGAATGGTTAGCCTTGGAAATAAACAGAGATCATTGTATCATTTTTGAGATTTCACCCAAATACTGCAATTTGGATTCACCTGTTGACTCTGAGGGCTACTCCATTTCTTCTAAGGGATTCTTGCCCACAGTAGTAG
>NW_011493279.1:63054-63248 GCF_000754665.1 Bison bison bison | reverse complement strand
CATCCAAGGTAAGGAGCAGCAGCTGCACTTTGCTGGAGCAGCTGTGAAGAGATACCCCACATCCAAGGTAAGAGAAACCCAGGTAAGATGGTAGGTGTTGCGAGAGGGCATTAAAGGGCAGACACACTGAAACCATAATCACAGGAAACTAATCAATCTAGTAACACGGACCACAGCCTTGTCTAACTCGATGA
>NW_011493279.1:45379-62954 GCF_000754665.1 Bison bison bison | reverse complement strand
TGGGCAGGGCATAGACTTGGATTACTGTGATATTGAATGGTTAGCCTTGGAAATAAACAGAGATCATTGTATCATTTTTGAGATTTCACCCAAATACTGCAATTTGGATTCACCTGTTGACTCTGAGGGCTACTCCATTTCTTCTAAGGGATTCTTGCCCACAGTAGTAGATATAATGGTCATCTGAATTAAATTCACCCATCTGTTTCATTTTAGGTCACTGATTCCTAAAATGTCAATATTCACTCTTGCCATCTCCTGTTTGATCACTTCTAATTTACCTTGCTTCATGGACCTAACATTCCAGGTTTCTATGTAATACTGTTCTTTAAAGCATCTGACTTACTTCTATCACCAGTCGCATCCACAACTGTATGTGGCATTCACTTAGGCTCCATCTCTTCATTCTTTATTGAGTTATTTCTCCATTGATCTCCAGTAGCATATTGGGCACCTACCGACCTGGGCAGTTCATCTTTCAGTTTCCTATATTTTTGTCTTTTCACACAGTTCTTGGGGTTCTCATGACAAGAATACTAAAGTGGTTTGCCATTCTCTCCTCCTGAGGGCCACGTTTTGTCAGAACTCTCCACCATGACCCATCTGTCTTTGGTGACCCTACATGGCATGGCTCAGAGTTTAATTGAGTTACACATCTTGGTCCATGCGATCAGCTTGGTTAGTTTTCTATGACTGTGGTTTTCATTTTGTCTGCCCTCTGGTGAATGAGGATAAGAGACTTATGGAAGCTTCGTGATGGAAGAGACTGACTGTGGGGGTAAACTCGGTCTTGTGCTGAGCATTGCCATGCTCAGCAAATCTTTAATCCAGTTTTCTTTTGAAATGGGGGCTGTGTTCCCTCCTTCTTGTTTGGCCTGAGGTCAAATTTTGACCCAAGATGCCATGAATTCTGGATATATTTCTAATGATCAGTCATGTTTAAAAACAATTGGACTATATGATTATCTTTTATTTTACCCAATTTGTTTCACTGTTTCTATGTCATATTCAATGCTCCTGTTTTATTTAGTTTATTTTTCCAAGTTTGCCATCTCTTCATTTTTAAATGTTATTTCTTAAGTCTTTATCAAGTGTAATAGAAAAATTTTGTATACATATATATATATATGTACAATATATATCTTTTGCCTAACTAAAAACAATTGACATTTTGATTCCAATTGTTTGACTTAGTATAAATAGAATGCTAGATTTCTAATTAAAAATAGATATGCAAGCAGCAACAAAGCTTTACTGTATAGCATGGGGAACAGTAGTCAGTATCTTGTAATAACATGATGGAAAATAATTTCAAAACAATATATGTGTATTTGTGTGATTGAATCACTTTTCTGTGCACCTGAAACATTTTAAGTTAATTATACTTCTATTACATGTATATGAAAGATGTCTTTTTCATCATAAGAGATTGGAATGTAAAAGTAAGAAGTCAAGAGATACCTGGAGTAACATGCAAGTTTGGCCTTGGAGTGCAAAATGAAGCAGCGAAAAGGCTAAGAGAGTTTTGACAAGAGAACACACTGGTCATAGCAAACATCCTCTTCCAACAACACAAGAGATGACTCTACACATGGACAACACCAGATGGTCAACACCAAAATCAGATTGATTTTATTCTTTATAGCCATACATGAAGAAGCTCTATACAGTCAGCATAAAAAACAAACAAACAAACAAAAAACACCTGGGGTAGATTGTGGCTCGGATCACCAGCTCTTTTCTGCGAAATTCAGGCTTAAATTAAAGAAAGTAGAGGAAACCACTAGGCCATTAAGGTATGACATAAATCAAATGGCTTATGATTCTATAGTGGAGGTGACAAGTAGATTCAAAGTGTTAGATCTGGCACACAGAGGGCCTAGAGAACTATGGGCAGAGATTCATAATGTACAGGAAGCACTGACAAGCCATCCCAAAGAAAAAGAAATGCAAGAAGACAAAGTAGTTTTCTGAGGTGGCCTTGCAAATAGCTGAGAAAAGAAGAGAAGTGAAAGGCAAAGGAGAAAGGGAAAGATATACTCAACTGAATGCAGAGTTCCATAGTGCAGCAAGGAGAGATAATAAAGCCTTAAGTGAATGATACAAATAAATAGAGAAAAACAATAGAATGGGAAAGGCTAGAGTTCTCTAGAAAAAAAAAAAAATAGGAGATACCAAGAGGACATGCCATGCAAAGATGGACACAATAAAGGGCAAAAATGGCAAGGCCATGACAGAAGCTGAAGATATTAAGAAGAGGTGGCAAGAATGCACAGAAAAAAATCATTAAAAAAACTTCTAAATGTTACAGATAACCATGATGGTGTAACCAACTCACCTAGAACCAGACATCCTGTAGTGTGAAAGTAAGTGGGCCCTAGGAAGTATTACTATGAACAAAGTTAGTGGAGGTGATGGAATTCCAGTGGAGCTTTTTAAAATCATATAGGATGATGCTGTGAAAGGGCTGCACTCAATATGCCAGCAAATTTGGAAAACTTAGCAGCGGCCACAGAACTGAAAATGTCAGGTTTCATTCCAACCCCAAATAAAAGCAATGTCAAAGAATGTTCAAACTACCATACAGTTGTGCTCATTTCTTAAGTTAAAAAAATAATGCTCAAAACCCTGTATGCTAGACTTCAACATCACATAAACTGACAAATTCCAGATGTACAAGTTAGGTTTAGAAAAGGGGGAGGAACCAGAGACCAAGCTGCCAACATCTGCTGGATCATAGAAAATGCAATGGGATTCTGGAAAAACATCTACTTCTGCTTCACTGACTATGCTAAAATCTTTGTGTGGATAGCAAAAAACTGTGGGAAATTCTTAAAGAGATGGGAATACCAGACCACCTTACCTGTCTCCTGAGAAAGCTGTATGGATGTCAAGAAGCAACAGTTAAAACCAGACATGGTATAAAGGGCTGGTTTGAAATTGGGATAAGAGTACATGAAAGCTTTATCTTTTCACTCTGCTTCTTTAACTTCTATGCAGGGTACATCATGTGAAATGCTGGTCTGGATGAATCACAAGCCAGAATCAAAATTGCCAGGAGAAATATCAACAATGTCAGATATGCAGGTGATACCACCCTAAAATGGCAGAAAGTGGAGAGGAATTAAAGAGCCTCCTGATGAGGATGAAAGAGGAGAGTGAAAAATCTCATTTAAAATTCAACATTCAAAAAATGAAGACCATGGCATCTGGTCCCATCACTTCATGGCAAATAGAAGCAGAAAAAGTGGAAACAGTGTCAGATTTCATTTCCTCCAGCTCCAGAATCACTGTGCACAGTAACAGCAGCCATAAAATTTAAAGAACCTTGTTCTTTAGCAGAAAAGCTATGACAACCTAGACAGCATATTAAAAAAAAAAAAATCACTTTACCCACAAAGGCCCATATAGTCAAAGCTATGGTTAATCCACTAGTCAGATACAGATGTGAGAGTTGGGTTATAAAGAAGGCAGAATGCTGAAGAAATGATGCTTTTGAATTGTGTTGCTAAAGATGACTCTTGAGAGCCCTTGGACAGGAAGGAGATCAAACCAGTAAGTCCTAAAACAAGTTGACTCTGAGTATTCATGGAAGGACTAATGTTGAAGCTGGAGCTCCAATATTTTGATCACTTGATATGAAGAGATGGTCTATTGGATTGGACCCTGGTCTTGTTAAATACTGAGGGTGAGAGAGGGGGTGACAGAAAACGAGCTGTTGGGATGGCATCATCAACTTAACGGACATAAGTTTGAGCAAACTCTGGGAAACAGGGAAAGACTTGGAAGCCTGGCATGCTGCAGTTCATAGGGTCGCAAAGAGTTGGACTCAACTTAGTAACTGAACAACAACAAAATTTATATTCTTACCAGTTGCTAAAATCTTGATATGTTATTTTACCTTTTATTGCTGATTTCTCCATATGAAAAGTGCAGTACTTTGATATTTAGACAAGTAATAAGATATTGTACCTAAAATGCTTAGGAGATACTCTGTTCTGCATAGTTCAAGGACATATGGCCACAATTAAGGGGATATCCCAAGATGGCAGAGGAATAGATTGAGGAGACCACTTTCTCCACCACAAATATATCAGAAGATCAATCAGCATCTGGAGCAATTCCCAAAGAACAACTTCTGAATGCTGGCAGAGGATCCCAGGTGTAGAGAGCAAACCAATCTCTTCATAATGAGGTAGGGCAAAGAATAAAGATGAAAAGGGATACAAAGAATTTCTAGACAGGATCCATCCTGGGGAAGGAGTTGTGAAGGAGGAGAAGTTTCCATACAGTAGGAAACTGTGTCACAGTGGGGAGCTTAGGAACCTCAGAGGGAGGCAAATGAGGCAAAACCTAGAAAATTCACCACAGAAATTGTGCCAGCTGGGAATTACCAGCTCACATGCTCATGTCTGCCTGCAGCAAGTTGGGGGTGGGTACATAAGTATGGACTCTGTTGTCAGTCCTCAGGGAAAGACCAGGGTTGCATGCCATGAGAACAGTCTGAAGGGGATCATGTGACAGCACAGACAGAAGGGAAAATCGTGGGACCACCAGGGAAACAAAGGACCATCCCTGCCACACTCGGACACCAGGCACACTCACAGAACAAAGGATGACTTCCTAGAAAATACTGAAGGGTGGCAAGCTGGCTCCCATCTACAGCCATGGAGGCAGAGAGGCAGGCATGTGATAGTGAGAGGCAGAAGGCAAGGGCCCACTGCAATCTCAGTTCTAGAGACCACATCTGTTGCAAAGCTGTGACCCACCCACTAGTCTCTACCCACATCTTCTTGGGATCCCAGATGGCCCAGATTTGCCAGAAGTGTCACAGTCTGGGGAGATACCAGCTCCCCTGGGGAGATGTACAGCCCACCTGGAATTGAGCCCTTACAGTGCAGCCAGGAGTCCAAGTGTCTTGGCCCTAGGAGGTGAATGTCTACCTTGGACTGTGTAGACCTCTGTTGAGCTTCAGCCACCATGAATGCTCCCCATGCATGCCAGTGACATTTTCAGCACAGCCAGGAGCCCACATGGCTTGCCTTTGGGAGGTGGATGTCTTTCTTTCCACTTCCTGGTGGCTCAGATGGTAAATAATCTGCCCGCAATGTGTGAGACCTGAGTTTGATCCCTAGGTTGGGAAGATCCCCTGGAGAAGAGAATGGCAACCCGCTCCAGTATTCTTGCCTGGAGAGTCCAGAGAACAGAGGAGCCTGGCTGGCTGCAGTCCATGTGTTGCAAAGAGTTGGACATGACTGAGCAAACTAACACGTTTCTGTCTCCACAGCACAACTGAGGAAGTGAGCCTGAATAAGTGACAATTTTTGTCCCCTCCTGTCAGGGCAGAGAAAAGACAGTGAAGAGAGACTTGCAAGCAGAGGCAGTCCAAAATGAGCAAAGCAAAACGGGGCAATTGCCCCGGAAATGGCTGGTGCAACAGACTAAAATCATCCAGTGAACCTGAGACTGTGTGACTTTAGGGGTAACTGTAGACTTTGAGAGCAAGTAAAAGCTGGAACAAGGGAAGATCTGAGACTAAACTGACTCCACACTGCCCACAAGAGGTCCAGAGACCTTCCTAGATATATTAGAGAACTTTCTGAGTAAGCAACTTAACTGAAGCAGGAAAATGGAGGAACATAAACATTCATCTTACTACCATTGTATATATACTTCTCATCTCCTATAATTTTTGTTATTATTTTAATTAATTTATTTTATTATTTTTAAAGTTTTTAATGTTATGTTTCCTTTTTATTCATTTTTTCCTTTCATCCCTCTTTTTTTTTTTTTAATTTTCTTCCCTCATAATTTCCTAAAATGATTGCTTATTACTCCTTTAATTTTTATGGTCCCCTTTTACCCTTCTAAGAATAAAACCTCATCTTAAAATTTAATAAATAAATTCCATATTTTAAATTTTTTATGTTCAACATTTCCTTTTTTATATTGTAATTTTGGGAGTTTAATTTTTATTTAGGTTTCTAATTTATCTTTTTTGATCTTTTGTTATTAATTTTGTATATTTGAGAGTCTAATTTTTAGGATCCATTTTCACTTAAGGATTGGTTACTGGCTTGATTTCTCTCTTCTCTTTTGACTCTCCCTTTTCCCTCCTTATCACCTCTATCTCCCACCTCCCTCTCCTCTTCTCTATAGAGCTCTGTGAGTCTCTTTAGGTGCTCCTAACTGTGGAGAGTTGTCTCACCATTAACCTATGGGTTTTGTCTTCTGCACTTTGTGGACTGAGAAGTCTTGATGCTACTGTAAGAGGATAGGACTGAACCCCAGAGGCAGGAGGCTCATCTCCAGGACTTTGGACATTAGAGGACTCCCGATCCCAGGTAACATTAATAGATAAGAGCCTTCCCCAAAGCAGCCTGGAAGTTTTGATGTAGATGAAGAGAAAAGTTGGTTTCAATTAATAAATATATGGATTAATTGATATTTTAGGCCATAATACATTTGTGGGAAAGTATCTGGCCAATATTTGGCCAATTCTTCATTTTTCAGCCCTATTCGTTGATGTAAACCCATCTCACCTTTGTCCTTAACTCATCCTGTTCTGTTTTGATCTCCTTCACCTCCCAGCTAAACAGTGCTTCAATTCACCTCAGAAAGATTACTATTCACTGTGAGTTGTATAAATGCTGGCTTAAATTTGCTTACCAAAAAGTATTCCTTTGACTTCTATAAAGTGTACCTAGGTTACAGTACTAGATTTTATTTTGACTAATACAGTAACAGTCAAAACCATTTTCTGTCACCCTAACATTTATATTCAGCCCAGTTATGACCCTTTAAACCATACAGCCTATCCCAAATAATATTCTATTTGATGATATTCTACATCTTGAACTATAGGCATATTCCAAAATGTTGTGGATTTGGCTTCAGCCCACCACAATAAAGAAAATATCACAACAAAGTGAATCACATAAATTTTGTTCTTGCTTCCAGTACATAGAAAAGTCATATTTATACTACTTTGTAGTCTATTAAGTGTATAATAGTGTATAATGTCTAAACAGACAATGTATATATATATTTTTTTAGCATATACCTTAACTGAAAAAAACCTTATTGCTAAAAAATGCCAGCCATTATCTGAGCCTTCAATGAGTTGCAATACTTTTGCTGGTGGAGGTTCTTTCCTCAGTGTTATTGGCTGTTGACTGATAAGAGTGGTGGGTGCTACAAGTTGGTGTGCCTGCGGTAATATTTTTAAAATGAGTTTTGCCACATTATTGACTCTTCCTTTTATGAAAGATCTTTCCATCACATGCAATGCTGTTATGGAGCATTTTACCCACAGAACTTCTTTCAAAACTTAAATCAATCTTCTCAAACCCTGCTGCAGCCTTATCAACTAAATGTGCAATATTCTAACATCCCTGTTGTCATTTAAGACAACATCTTCATTAAGAGTAGATTCCATCTCAAGAAACTACTTACTTTCTTTGTTGTTGTTAATCACATCTTTAGGCTACAATTTTAACTCTAGTTTTCTTGTTGAATCATTTCACCATATCTGTAGTTACACCCCCCACTTGTCTTGAACCCCTCAGAGTCATCCATGAGTATTGAAATCAACTTCTTCTAAACTCCTGTTAATGTTATTATTTTTACATTTTCTCATGAATCACAGGTGTTCTTGATGGAATCTAGAATGATGATTCCTTTCCATAAGGTTTTCAGTTTACTTTTTTGAGATCCATCAGAGGAATTACTTTCTATGGCAAATATAGCATTCTGGAATGTATGTCTTAAAGAATAAGATGTAATTAGGTTGGAGACAAGATGGCAGAGTAGAAGGATTTGAGCTCACCTCCTCTTATGAAAATACCAAGATCACAACTAATTGTTAAATGACCATTTACAAAAAAGATTGGACCCTACCAAAAATATATTCTGCATACAAAGACAAAGAAAAACCCAAAATGAGATGGCAGGATGGGGAAAATTAATGAGATCATTAAATTCTATTCCTGCCTGGTGGGTGACCCACAAACTGGAAAATAGTTATATCACAGAAGTTATCCCATAGGATAATTGGAAAATAAGATGTTAGAGTAGAAGGACGTGTGCTCATCTTCTCCTGTGAGAACTCCAAAACTGCAACCCACTGCTGAACAACCATCAACAGGAGAATGTTGGATCTTACCATAAAAAGATACCCAACATTCAAAAAAAAAAAAAAAAAGATACCCAACATTGAAGGGCAAATAAGAAGCTCCAGCAAGATGGAAGGAGGGAAAAAAATCACATTTAGAATCAAACCCCATACCCACCAGAGATGCCGGGAGGGGTCAAACAAAACCTTGTACACACCAGGACTCAGAGGCCCCACAGAGACTGAGCCAGACTTTCTTTGAGTGTTTGAGTGTCTCCCGCAGAGGAACAGGTCAGCAGTGACAGCCGCGGGGACAGGGTCTCTGTCTGCAGCAGACATGGGTCAACCAGCATGTGGCATAAGCCCTCTTAGAGGAGGTCGCCATTAGCCCCACTTAGAGCTGCTGAGTAGACAACCCAGAAACTGCAGAAAAGTTATACCAAAGAAATTGTCACACTGTTAAGAAAGTTCTAGGATATGCAACAGATTTCCCAACCAGGGGATCTGGCAAAGGGTCTGCAAACCCCCAGGGAATTTGACTCTGAAGACCAGTGAACACTGAGTCAGACTTGCCTGTGAGTTTCCAGGAGTTCATTGCTCAGCTACTGTGAGACTGTGCTTCTGCTTGCTTCTTCTGTCTGCCCTCTGATGGATTAGGCTTAGAGCCTTCTATAAGTTTCTTAATAGGATGGATTGGTGATGGAAAAACTGAGTCTTGCTCTGGTGGGCAGGGCCTTGAAAGTGAAACATTAAATCAATTATCTGCTGATGGGTGGAGTTTTACTCCCTCCTTTGTAGTTGTTTGGCTTGAGGTGACCCAGCTCTGGGGTCTACAGGCTCTAACTAAGGTTAATGGGAAACTCCAAGAGGATTTACACCAAGGTGGATTTTCCAGTGCCCCATCCCTGTGGTAAGCCCCTGCCAACTCACACCTCCAGAAAAGGCCCTCCAACTACCTGTTAGTAGCAGGTAGTTTTGGTTCAGTTTCCTGTGAGGAAAGTGTTCCTCTCTTCTGGATCTTGCTGAATGCAAAATTTTGTTTATACCCTTCAAGACTGGAGTCTCTGTTTCCCTCAGGCCTCTGAATGGCCTATAATCAAATCCTGCTGGCCCTCATGGCTAGATTCCCTGGGGATTCCCATTCCCTTGTCAGATCCCCAAGCTGGAAAGCCTGACATGGGGTTCAGAATCTTCATAAGAGTGGGAGAACTTCTTTGGCATTATTTTTCTCCAGTTTGTTGGTCACCCACCCAACAGGTATGAGATTTGATTTTATCATGATTGAGCCCCTCCTACCATCTTACTGCAACTTCTTCTTTGTCTTTGAATGTGGGATATCTTCTCTTGGTGGGTTCCAGTGTTCTGTCAATGGTTATTCAACAGCTAGTTCCAATTTTGATGTTCTCAGAGAAGGAGATGAGTGTATATCTACTCCTGAAAAAATACTTTTTTTTTTTTTTCTTTTCCTGGTACTAGTTCTAGAAGGTCTTGTAGGTCTTCATAGAACTATTCAAGTTCAGCTTCTTTGACATTAATGGTTAGGGAATTGACTTGGATGTCTGTGAATGTTGAATGTTTTTCCTTGGAAAAAATTGAGATCATTCTGTCATTTTGGAGCTTTCACTCAAGTACTGCATTTTGGATTCTTCTGTTGACTATGAGGGCTAATCCACTTCTTCTAAGGGATTCTTGCTGACAGTAGTAGATATAATGGTCATCTGATTTAAATTCTCCCATTCCTGTCCATTTTAGTTCACTGATTCCTAAGATGTCAGTGTTCACTCTTCCCATCTCCTCCTTGACCACCTCCACTTAACACTGATTCATGGACTAATAATCAAGTACCTATAATATTGTTCTTTACAGCATTGGACTTGACTTTTACCACTAGACATATCCACAACTGAAAATCACCTCTGCTCTGGCCTAGGCACTTAATTCTCTCTATAGCTCTCTCTGTTCTTCTCCAGTGGCATATTGGACACTTACCAGTCTGAAAGGCTTCTCTTCTGGTGTCATATCCTTTTGCCTCTTTATACTACCAATGGAATTCTTGAGGCAAGAATACCACGGTTGTTTGCCACTCCCTTCTTCAGTGGACTATGTTTTGTTAGAACTCTCCACCATGACCCATTTATCCTGGATGGCCCTTCACAGCATGGTAGCAAAAATCCTGGGAGATGTGTGTTGGCATAAGTCCTTTTTGGAAGTCACCTTCAGCCCTAGCAAAGAGCCTGTAGATTCAAGGACTGGGTTGACTCAAGACAAAGAACTAACAGGGAGGGAGCACAGCCCCACCCATAAGCAGAAAATTGGATTAAAAATGTACTGGCCCTGCCTACCAAAATAATACCCAGTTTTCCCCACAGCCAGTCTTCTCATCAGGAAGTGTGCACAAGCTTTTTATCCTCATCCATCAGAAGGATGATAGAAGAGGCAAGAATTATAATACCACAGCACCCAGAATGAAAATCACAGAAAGCTAATCAAAATGATCACATGGATCACAGACTTGGGTAACTCAATGAACCGATGAGCCAGGCCATGCAAGGCCACCCAAAATGGACAGTGTGATAGTGACAAAAAAAAAAAAAAGTGTATCAGTGATATTAGTTCAGTTAGTTAAGTTAGAATATCTCAATCTGAATGTGCTGCTATAACAAAATAGCATAGACTGAGTGGCATATAAACTACATAGTTTATTCTGAGAACTGGAAGGTTCAAGATTAAGCCTCTTCATGGTTACATTCTGGTGATGTCCCTCTTTCTGTTTCATAGCTGATACCTTTTTTTCCTGAGTTCTCACATGATGAAAGGAGCAGAGACATCCCCAGAGACTCTTTTATAAGGGTGCTACTACCATTTATGAGAGCTTTATTCAAATGATCCAATTCTTTAGACCCTCTCCTCCCCCATCTCTTAATACCAACAACTTTGGAAGTTAGAATTTCAACATGTATTTAATGAGTACACAGCCATTTGGGCCATTGCAAGAGATGGCAATTTTTTTTTAGAGATTAAGTATTAATCCTAGAAATATATTGAATATGATGCAATTGAAGAGCACCTAATATTAATAGAAATATCTGGGAATGAGTTCATGCTGACATGCTGTTTTTAAGTGAAAGTTTCATGGAAAAAGTCTGGACATTTTCATAATAAAAATATTGAAAATGGTTGCACTTTCTGAGGAAGTAGATGTAGGGAACAAAAAATATAGGGTTGGAAATAGTATAGATATCTCTGAAAGATTCTTAAAACAATTTTTTTTATCTGAGTAGGGGAGAAGAAGCACTATAAAAAGGGGAGGGAGAACAGGGAAAAACTTTGTTAAGCCATATTTCCTGTTTATTCCCAAATAGATACTAATAAATAAATAAAAAACAATTAATACACAAACTGTAAGATCTTAATACATCACACGGTACTGTCAACTTCCCAGTTAAAACAAACTATGATTCTTTCAAGAGAAAGGATAATTTTGAAAGGTTGTTGCTGAAAGAAAAAGGGCTGGATTCTTGGCCTCCGGAGGAAAATAATTCAATCTGGGGCCAGCGATCGCTCAGAGCTTTTGTGTAATAAAGTTATATTAAGGTATAAAGGAGATTAAGAAAGCTTCTTTCATAGGCATCAGAAGGGGGCAGAAAGAATACCCCCTTGCTAGTCTTCAGCTGGATGTTATATAGTCACTGCTGTGGCTGCTGCTAAGTCGCTTCAGTCATATTCGAGTCTTCGTGACCCCATGGACTGCAGCCTACCAGGCTCCTCCATTCATGGGATTTTCCAGGAAAGAGTACTAGCAGTCTGTTAATGAAAGAAAGGGATGTCTTAAAACTAAGAATGGCACCAGGCCCCTCATCTATAAGATGCATTTTGGGATAATCTTGGCAGCAGATGATTCATCCTGGGTCATAAAACGATTGATTTGAATCTTGTAGAAGGGTAAATTACCATACAAATAGTTTTGTTTACATAGATTAGGCGAACAATGTCTGAGTATAACATACTGGTTTGTCAAGTAGGTCCTGAGCCATTAGCCAGAAGTGACTTGAAGACAGAGTCTGGGGTAAATGCATAGTACATTAACAGAAGTTAAGACAAACATTTCCATAAGAAAAATGCAATGGTTAACTCAAGGTTTGAGAATAGTTAACTTCAGGTGAAACCAGGTGTCATTATGGCAACACAGTATTTTAAGAGAAACCTTCTTTTAAATTTGCATAGAGAAGGAAAAAAAAATATCGCTGGTTTGTTTCCTCCTGCCGCTTAAGAGAGAGAAAAATGTCTGACACTTGCAGGCTATTTCCTCCATTTGGAGACCCCTGGCCTTCCTGCCTGTTACCCTCTCAATTTCAGAGACAGAAAGGGAGAAACTGTCAAACTTAGAAATTTTGAGAACTGATTATTCCTCTCTATTAATTTTAGATTTAAGAAATTAATTCTTTAAAGGCTAAATGCCAAGATTTTCCTTTCACTCAACATCTGAAAACATGTTTGATCCTTACACCACCAGACTGAATCCTGCGGACAATATCAACATTCATCTTCTAGAGATAGTTAACACCCTGTATGATATATAGGATATTTTTAAGAGAGTAAACCTTAAGCATTCTCATCACAAGAATATTTTTCTTTTTATTGTATTTTAATTTAAAAGATGGATTTTAAGTAAACCTGTTGAGGTAATCATTTCATAATATATATATGAACTATCATATTGTACACCATAATCTTACACAGTGATACACGTCAATGATTTCTCTGTAAAACTGGAGAATATTAACCTGAACTAGAGATATGCAAAAGAGAGAACATATGAAAATTATATCTGAGATTGGGTAGCATAATAAATAATGACTAGGGAAAAGTGAGAAAATTCAGTTAGTCATTGGCCTCTATGATGCGCTAAGTATTACCAATGATAGTGAAAACTCTCTGCTTATGACAGAGTCCCTTATCATCGAGGTAAATGAGAATGATCTCTTTTAAGGCAGTGATCAGTGGATAACTTTTTACATATTTTGGGGGAGATCTCAAAATTCAATTTTTAATCTTATCTAAATTATGAGTTCTTTATTTATTTTCATGAGTAAGTTCAGTTCAGTCGCTCAGTCATGTCTGACTCTGTGACCCCATGGACTACAGCACATCAGGCCTCCCTGTCTATCACCAACTCATGGAGTTTACCCAGACTCATGTTCATTGAGTCAGTGATGCCATCCAACCATCTCATCCTCTGTTGTCCCCTTCTCCTCCCTCGTTCAATCTTTCCCAGCATCAGGGTCTTTTCAAATGAGTCTGTTCTTCACATCAGGTGGCCAAAGTATTGGAGTTTCAGCTTCAACATCAGTCCTTCCAATGAACATTCAGGACAGATTTCCTTTAAGATGGACTGATTGGATCTTTTTGCAGTCCAGGGCACTCTCAAGAGTCTTCTCCAACACCACAGTTCCAAAACATCAATTCTTCTGTGCTCAGCTTTCTTTATAGTCCAACTCTCACATTCATACATGACCACTGGAAAACACGTGGCCTTGACTAGTTGGACCTTTGTTGGCAAAGTAATGTCTCTGCTTTTTAATATGCTGTCTAGGTTGGTCATAGCTTTTCTTCCAAGGAGCAAATGTCTTTTAGTTTCATGGTTGCAGTCACGATCTGCAGTGATTTCATGAGTAAAGAGAAGTGTTACATTAATAAAGTTATATATTACATGAGGGATGATTTCAATGCCTATATTTACCAAAAATTCCCTGTGTCTCTTGGACAAAGAAGGAATGGGAGTATGGGGATGAAGGATAGTAATTAACATTTATTTTGCACCTCTTAGATTGATTTTTCTACTTATATATTCTAAATTAATCTCTCCCTACAAGCCACATTTCTTGAAGCTATCTTTTCTTGATCATTTCTTGAAAGATCCTGAAGTCTTTCCCATTGTATTGTTTTTCTCTACTTCTTTGTATTGATCACTGAGGAAGGCTTTCTTATCTCTCCTTGCTATTCTTTGGAACTCTGAATTCAAATGGATATATCTTCCCTTTTCTCCTTTGCCTTTAGCTTCTCTTCTTCCTCAGCTATTTGTAAGGCTTCCTCAGACAACTATTTTGCTTTGTTGCATTTCTTATTATTGGGAATGGCCTTGATCCTTGCCTCCTGTACAAGGTCACTAACCTCTGTCCATAGTTCTTCAGTCACTCTATCAAATTTAATCCCTTGAATCTATTTGTCACTTCCACTGTATAATTGTAAGGGATTAGATTTAGGTCATACCTGAATGGTCTAATAGTTTTCCCTACTTTCTTCAACTTAAGTCTGAATTTGGCAATAAGGTGTTCATGAATGAGCCACAGTCAGCTCCTAGTCTTGTTTTTGCTGACTGTATAGAGCGTCTCCATTTTTGGCTGCAAAGAATATAATCAATCTGATTTGAGTATTGACTATGTGATGATGTCCCTGTGTAGAGCCATCTCTTGTATTGTTGGTACAGGCAGTGGTACACTAGTAACCAAACTCTCTGAGGAATAAAACTCCCCATTTGTAGTTTATCAATTTTCATGATGTAAATACTCTCAAGTTATCAATATGACAGTACTGTATACAGAGTTAGGAAGAGATGCAAAATCAGCTCTCCTCAGCTGTCACAAGTCAGTGCTGTCATACTGCAAGTATTTAGAAATGGACACACTTTTACACGATTTGTGGCACAGTCTCTTTGCATGCTATGCTGAAATAAGATTCAAAATTACCGAAACAAGTAGAGTTTGATGGGCCAATTTATTATTAAGAATTTTTGTGGAAATCCAAGATAACGGAGATTATAGCTATAGCTATAAACAATGGAGGTGTGTGTGTGTGTGTGTGTGTTTGCAGATTTGTTTTAGTGCTTAGTCACTCAGTCATGTCTGACTCTGAGATTCTTTGGACTATAGCCCACAAGGATCCTCTTTTCATGGAACTTGTTCAAGCAAGAATACTGGATTGCTTTGCCATTTCCTTCTCCAAGTGATTTTCCGGACTCAAAAATCAAACACATCTCCTGTGTTTCCTGTATTGTAGATGGATTTTTTTACCCACTGAGCCATGAAGCTGAATAAGTAACTAGTTACATGGATTTCTATTACACTTAAACTATGAAAATTAAACAATTATTTTAAAATAAAAAATTGGGAATAAAGAGAAGGGAGGAATGGGAAATTTGCAAAGATAAATTGTTATTTCTCAGGAAAGATACAGGCAAAGAAAGTATGATGGGGATCTTTCAGATTCACTCTTTGTATTTTTGAATTATTTCAACTTTTAAACTAATTGTTTGTCATAAAAATGGAGATTATAATAATGACACTGGGAATTCCCTAGGGGATCCATTGATTAGGACTCTGCCCTTTTACCTTAGGGAGCACAGCAGGTTCAATCCCTGTTCAGGAAACTAAGATCCCACATGCCATGAGACATAGGGGAAAAAAATAATAATAATAAAAATGGTGAATAATTACATAACCTCAGTGAGAATCACAAAAAATTACTTAATGCATTATAAAGAATGTTGGTTACTTTTTTAAAATTTTATATTGGAGTATAGTTGCTTAACAATGTTGTATTAGTTTCACATGCATAAAAAAGAGATTGCTATATATGTGTGCAAGTTGCTGCTGCTGCTGCTAAGTCACTTCAGTCATGTCCAACTCTGTGCAACCCCATAGATGGGAGCCCACCAGGCTCCCCCGTCCCTGGGATCCTACAGGCAAGAACACTGGAGTGGGTTGCCATTTCCTTCTCCAGTGTGTGAAAGTGAAAGTGAAATAGCTCAGTCGTGTCCAACTCTTTGCGACCCCATGGACTGCAGCCTACCAGGCTCCTCCATCCATGGGATTCTCCAGGCAAGAGTACTGGACTGGGTTGCCATTTCCTTCCCCAATATATGTGCATAAATATGTGTGTGTGTGTATATATATATATATATATTTCTCCCCCACCCCCATGCTATACATTAGGTCTTGCTTGTTATTTACTGTGCCTCTTGCATTGCAGGTAGATAGTTTATCCCTGAGCCACCAGGCAAACCCTGCTTGAGATATAATACTGTGCATATGCCAGTCCCATATTTCTTTCTTTGGATCTCATTTTCTTTCAACCTATGATTATAAAAATCCTATAATTCATTATCCTATAATTATTTAAAATAACCAATTATATAGTAAATAATTTAAAAAATCCTATAATTATTTAACCTAATGTTTACTTAATGCTTGTAGTAGTGTACTGAAGCAGGCTTACACTGATTCATGGGAAGAGCTAATTTTTTTAAAATTTTATTTTATTTTTAAACTTTACAATATTGTATTAGTTTTGCCAAATATTGAAATGTATGAAAAGAGCTAATTTTTAAATTTTCAGTATGTCCATAGTTACAAAATACTATGGTAAAAAATTGGTACAACAAATACCAATTGGTATTGGTACAAAAAATACCAATTGGTATTGGTACAAACTATTGGTACAAAAACACCAATTTTTAGTATGTCCATAGTTACAATCTTTAAATAGTGCTTAAGTTAAATTTGGTTTAGAATAATTAATTAAGTTTGTATTGGGTTAGATGTAATTTTAAAGCACATGTTATATTTAAGAACAATAAATTTATTGAGAAAAGAGAAAATTGAGATGGAACTCCATTGACTGTGGTTGAGTTGCTATTATAAGTCAACTATAGATACAAATTATCCATACTTTATTAACTTAATCTTGGTCCCCAAATTTTGGTCCATAAACATTGACTAAAGGAAAAAAAAAAAAAAAAGCTAATGTGTGTAAGAAAAATACAGAAATATAAATGACAAGATAAAAATATTTTATATAGATATTGAAATTTAAAAAACAATCTTTCATAAAACCCTTGACAAAACATTATGAGATAAAGGAAAAGTATGAAGTTTCAACTATAGTGTATAAAGTTGATGAGAAGACTAAAATAGGAGCTAAATTAAATCCACTTAGAGCTTGTATATTAGCATGCTAGGAATTGAATATGCAAAGGTTAGATGATATTTATCCCAATCTGCAAAGGACTTTTCAATGAAATGGAAAGGGAAATCTGATAAAATCTGATACAGATAATCTGAATTTCCCTAGAAGACTTGTCTCAGTACTCCTCAGTTCAGTTCAGTTCAGTTCAGTCGCTCAGTCCTGTCCGACTCTTTGTGACCCCATGAATCGCAGCATGCCAGGCCTCCCAGTTCATCACCAACTCCCAGAGTTCACTCAGACTCATGTCCATCGAGTCAGTGATGCCATCCAGCCATCTCATCCTCTGTTGTCCCCTTCTCCTCCTGCCCCCAATCCCTCCCAGCATCAGAGTCTTTTCCAATGAGTCAACTCTTTGCATGAAGTGGCCAAAGTACTAGAGTTTCAGCTTTAGCATCATTCCTTCCAAGGAAATCCCAGGGCTGATCTCCTTCAGAACTG
>NW_011493279.1:42969-45279 GCF_000754665.1 Bison bison bison | reverse complement strand
AGTGGCCAAAGTACTAGAGTTTCAGCTTTAGCATCATTCCTTCCAAGGAAATCCCAGGGCAGACAGCCTTCAGAATGGACTGGTTGGATCTCCTTGCAGTCCAAGGGACTCTCAAGAGTCTTCTCCAACACCACAGTTCAAAAGCATCAATTCTTCAGTGCTCAGCCTTCTTCACAGTCCAACTCTCACATCCATACATGACCACAGGAAAAATCATAGCCTTGACTAGACGGACCTTTGTTGGCAAAGTAATGTCTCTGCTTTTGAATATGCTATCTAGGTTGGACATAATATTTTTAAATAAAAATAATTGTGTCATTAATCTGGTAACAATGACACTCTTCCTAGAGTCAGAAGATAAAGGGAAACAGTTCTTACCTGCTCAGCTAACGAAAAGCTATAAATTCATCCTATTTCCATGGCATCTTTCACAGTGAGGTGTTCCTTTGAAGATACAGAAGCATTCTTCTGAAAAAATGTTTTAGATGGTTACCTACTTTTCCTTTGTCTGTTATGATTTTGGAAACTCAACAGTGCCAATTTCTAAAATCTAGCAAGCCCTACTATTGCTGGCAATTATCCAGAGTTCACTTGCTGTTGAAAATGACAAAGTGTTACATCCAAGTAAGAAAAGGAATTAAAAGAAATCATGATTATTATTTTTAAAAATGATAGGACTTCCCTGTTGGTGCAATGGATAAGAACCTACCTAACAATGAAGGGGACACAGGTTCAATCCCTCTTCCGAGAAGATTCCACATGCCACAGAGCAACTCAGCCCATGAGCCAAAACTGTTGAGCAAGTGCTCTAGAGCCTTTGAGTTACAACTACTGAGCGCTGCAACTACTGAAATCCTCATGCTCTAGGGCTTACAAGTCAGAACTACTGAGCCTACATTCTGCAACCCATGAAGCCCATGGGCCTAGAGCCTGTCCTCCACAAGAGAAGCCGTCAGAATGAAAAGACTATGCACCACAAAGAAGTGTAGCCTCTACTCATTGCAAATAGAGAAAGCCTACACAAAGCAAAGAAGATCCAGTGCAGCCACAAGTAAATACTTTTAAAATGATGAATTATTATAACTTAAAAAAAAAAAAAAAAGAGTCTTGAATGCTCTAGATATTTGATACTAACAGACTTTCATGATAGAGAATGCATGCTTATCCTGGGGGTAGAGGGAATATTAGTGATAATTTGGTAGAAACTAACAAAATATGTTATATCAATTCATGATTGGATATGTTACAGCAAAAATAAAATAAAGGTGTTATTGAATAGAAAAGAGACTTCTGATAAATAAGGAAAATAAGAAACAATGAACAGGCTGCATAAACAACATAAACAAGCCTAAAGGAGTTAAGCAATCTTGGTTATTCTTTAGCACTGACTACTAAAAAACACTTGTAGCTAGACTTGTCCTTCAGAAAGCTAAACAAAGTTAATTACTGTCTGACTCCATATGAATTGCACTGTACACGTGGTATTCTCCTCCCCATACTCCCCCTTGTAGCATTCTGAATTTCAAAAAGAAAGTCACTGGTGATAACTTCAAGGACACTAGATAGGTTACTGAGCCCCCTGACACCAGCTTTGGCCGTAAATTTGCAGAAGACAATTTTTTTTTTTTTTTTTAATTTAAGACCTTGATAACTTTGAGACTTATCATCTTACCCCAGACCACAAGCCCTGGGAGATAAACCTCTCCCTATTCCACGGGAAAGGAGCACAGTTTTTGAAGCACTAGCCTACTGTGTCCCTTGCCTGGCAGAGAATAAAACAACACTTTCTTTTTTCCTCCGAACACTGTCTCTGTGTTTCTATTCAGCATTGCTGGACAAGGAGACAAGATTTTGGCATCAGAGAGAAGCAGTGATGCTAAGGTTTATTTTTTTCTTTTTTGGCCATGAACATGGCATACAGGATCTTAGTTCCTGAACATGGATCACAACCATGTCCCTGGCACTGGAAGACTGTGGAGTCTTAACTCCACAGTGGACTGCCAAGGAAGTCCCCAACAGTGATTCTAAATAGGAAGAAATAATTTAATTGATTCAGTTCAGTTCAGCTGCTCAGTCATGTCTGACTCTTTGCGACCCCATGGACTGAAGCATGCCAGGCCTCCCTGTCTATCACCAACTACAGGAGTTTACCCAAACTCATGTCCATTGAGTCAGTGATGCCATCCAACCATCTCATCCTCTGTCGTCCCCTTCTCCTCTTGCCTTCAATGTTTCCCAGCATCAGGGTCTTTTCAAAAAGTCAGCTCCTCGCATCAGGTGACCCAAGTATTGGAATTTCGGCTTCAATAT
>NW_011493279.1:39177-42567 GCF_000754665.1 Bison bison bison | reverse complement strand
GAGTGACAACTAGCCTCAATTCCAGGACTAACATATTACATTTGCTCTAATGTAATTAAATATCTAACTAACTGAGCAGATAAAGAATTCTGGGTTCTGGCTTCACACATTATTTGAAATAGTTTTAAAATGGCATCAATAAACAGTACCTGCACATTTACTCTGGAGAATAAGCTGAGCAAATTCCACTTTTAGTTCAGTGAAATTCATTTACTTGAAGAATAAAGATTTGAAATAAAACTTTTTCTTTCCTTTGCTTAATGTCACATATTAAGAAACTTGAATGTTTGTTAGTAAAATCCCCAACGCTTTTTTTTTTTAACAAAAGAACAAAAATAAATATTTAGGCAAATATATTAATGGTGTCAGATTTATCATACAAATTTCCTTTGCAATTTTCAGGTTTCATTGTTTACCACAGTTACAAGAGGATAGAAATATAAACTCTCAGCCAGATTTGGTTTCCAGCTTCCCCAAAGAAAGGAATATATATGTGTGTGTGTGTGTGTGTGCGCGCACACACACGCTAAGTCACATCAGTCATGTCCGACTCTTTGTGACTCATGGACTGGAGTCCACCAGGCTGCTCTGCCCATAGCATTCTCCAGGCAAGAATACTGAAGTGAGTTGCCATTCCCTTCTCCAGGGGATCTTCCTGACCTAGGGATCAAACCAAAGTCTATGTAAAGTTTCTTCCTCTAAAACCTTCTAGAAGAATTTGTTTATCCATAAGATTTTCAGAAAGTCAAGATGATATTCATTATTTGTTAACAATCCCTTCTAGAATTTTGTTGAATATCAACATTGATTAACTGCTAGCTGTCATTTATCAGCTTCTAAGCCAACTGATTCAGCTCCTTAACTTTTTGTGTGACTATAATATTTTTTTCTTCAGATTTACCTTTATCTTATATTTTACCTTACTTTCTCTTCTATTTTACCCTATATCTGCTCTTTGGCACTGGAGCGACTGTGAGGAGATATCCCAAGTCCAGGGGCAGAGAAGCCCTGGCAAGATAGTAGGTGCTGGAGCGGTGGATGTGCAGCTCTTGGAGCAACTTTGAGGAGATATCCCACATTCAGGGGCAAAGGAGAAACCCCAACAAGATAGTAGGAAGGGCAAAATTGTGTTTAGAATCAAACCCCATACTTGCCAGAGAAGCTCAGAGGGCTTAAACATACCTTGTGCACACCAGGATCCAGGGACCCCACAAAGACTGAGACAGAATGGTGTTTTTGTGTCTCCTGAGGAGGTATGGGTTAGCAGTGGACTGCTGCAGGGGCAGGCCTCTGGGTGCAATAGACATGGGTATAGCATAAGCCCTCTTGGAGGAGGTTGCCATTAACCCATCATAGAGCCACCAGAACACACACAGAACTGGGGAAACAGATGCTTGGAGGGCATAAACAGAACCTTATGTTCACCAGGACCCAGGAGAAAGGAGCAGTGACCCCACAAGAGACTGAATCAGACTTACCCGTGAGTGTCCAGGAGTCTCTGGTGGAGGTGTGGGTTGGTGGTGGCCTGCTGCACAGTTGAGGGCACTGAGTGTAGCAGTGTGTGCATGGGAAATTTTGAAGGAGGTAGCCATTATCTTCATTATCTCCATCATAGTTTACCCCCAGTCAAATAACAGGGAGGGAATACAGCCCCTCCCTTCAACAGAAAATTGGTTTAAAGATTTACACAGCATGGCCCCGCCCATCAGAACAAGGCCCAGATTCCCCCTGAGTCAGCCCACAATCACAGAAAACTAATTAATTGGATCAAATGGACCACAACCTTGTATAACTCAATGAAACTGTGAGCCATGTCATGTAGAGCCACCCAAAATGGACGGGCCAAGGTGAAGAGTTCTGAGAAAACGTGGTCCACTGGAGAAGGGAATGGGAACCACTTCAGTATTCTTGCCTTGAGAACACCTTGATCAGTATGAAAAGGCCAACAGATAGGACACTGAAAGATGGACTATCCAGGTCAGTAGGTGCTCAGTATGCTACTGGAGATCAATGGAGAAATAACTCTAGAAAGAATGAAGAGACAGAGACAAAGCAAAAGCAACACCCAGTTGTCGATGTAACTGATGATGGAAGCAAAGTCCGATGCTGAAAAGAACAACATTGCATATGAACCTAGAATGTTAGGTCCATGATTCAAGGTAAGTTAGAAGTTATCAAGCAGGAGATGGCAAGAGTGAACATTGACATTTTAGGAATCAGTGAACTAAAATGGATGGGAATGGGTGAATTTAACTCAGAAAACCATTATGTCTATTACTGTGGGAAATAATCCCTTACAAGAAATGGAGTAGCCATCATAGTCAACAAAAGAGTACAAAATGCAACACTTGGATGCCATCTCAGGAATGACAGAATGATCTCTGTTCATTTCCAAGGCAAACCACTCAATATCAGAGTAATCCAAGTCTATTCTCCCACCAATAATGCTGAAGAAGCTGAAGCTGAATGGTTCTATGAAGACCTACAAGACCTGCTAGAACTAACACCCCCAAAAGTTGTCCTTTCCATTATAGGGGACTGGAATACAAAAGTAAGAGGTCAAGTTACAGGGAGTAAATGGCAAGTTTGGCCTTGGAATATAGAATGGAGCAGGGTAAAGCCTAACAGAGTTTTGCTGAGAGAATGCACTGGTTGCAGCAAACACCCTCTTCCAACAATACAACAGAATACTCTACACATGGACATCACCAGATAGTCAATACCAAAATCCAATTGATTGCATTCTTTGCAGCCAAAGATAGGGGAGTTCTATACAGTCAGCAAAAATAAGACCAGGTACTGATTGTGGCTCAGATCATGAACTTATTATTGTCAAATTCAGACTTAAATGGAAGTAGGAAAAGCCCCTAGACCATTCAGGTATGGCCTAAATCAAATCCTTTACAATTATACATTGGAAGTGACAAATAGATTCAAAGGATTAGATCTGATAGGCAGAGTGTCTGAAGAACAATGGACAGAGGTTCATGACATTGTACAGGAGGCAGTGATGAAAACCATTCCCAAGAGAAGAAAAGCAAAAAGGCAAAATGGTTGTCTGAGGAAGCCTTAGGAATAGCTGAGAAAGAAGAGAAGCTAAAGGCAAAGGAGAAAAGGGAAGATATACCCATTTAAATGCAGAGTTTCTAAGAAAAGCAAGGAGAGTTAAGAAAGTTTTCCTCAGTGATCAGCACAAAGAAATAGAGGAAAACAATAGAATGGGAAAAACTAGAGATCTCTTCAAGAAAATTAAAGATACCAAGGGAATATTTCATACAAAGAAGGGCACAATAAAAGAAAGAAATAGTATGGACCTAACCGAAGCAGAAGATATTAATAAGAGGTGGCAGGAATACACAGAAGAGCTATACAAAAAAAAAAAAAAAAAAA
>NW_011493279.1:34766-38530 GCF_000754665.1 Bison bison bison | reverse complement strand
AGCTGCCCCTTGAGAAATCTGTATGCAGGTCTAGAAGCAACAGTTAGAACTGAACATGGAACAACAGACTGGTTCCAAATTGGGAAAGGAGTATGTCAAGGCTGTATATTGTCACCCTGCTTATTTAACTTATATGCAGAGAACATTGTGAGATATGCTGGGCTGGATGAAGCACAAGCTTGAATCAAGTTTGCCAGGAGAAATATCAATAATCTCCGATATGCAGATGACACCAATCTTATAGCAGAAAGTGAATAAGACCTAAAGATCCTCTTGATGAAAGTGAAAGAGGAGGGTGAAAAAGCTAGCTTAAAACTCAATATTCAGAAAACTAAGATCATGGCATCTTTCCCACCATTTCATGGCAAATAGATGGGAAAACAGTGGAAATGGTGACAGACTATTTCTTTGGACTCCAAAAACACTGCAGCCGTGGAAATAAAAGATGCAGTTCCTTGGAAGAAAAGTTACAACCAAACTAGACAGCATATTAAAAAGCAGAGACATTACTTTACCAACAAAAGTCCACCTAGTGAAAGCTATGATTTTTCCAGTAGTCATGTATGGATGTGAGAATTCGACTATAAAGAAAGCTGAGCACTGAAGAATTGATGGCTTTGAACTGTGGTGTTCAAAGACACTTGGAGTGGAAAGACACTTGGTGGAAAAGACACTTGGAGTCCCTTGGTCTGCAAGAAGATTCAACCAGTCCATCCTAATGGAAATCAGTCCTGAATATTCACTGGACGGACTGATGCTGAAGTTGAAACTCCAATACATTGGCCACCTTTAGAAGAACTGACTCTTTTGAAAAGACTCTGATGCTGGGGAAGATTGAAGGCGGGAGGAGAAGTGAATGACAGGATGAGATGGTTGGATGGCATCACCGACTCAATGTACACGAGTTTGAGTAAACTCCCGGAGGTGGTGATGGACAGGGAGGCCTGGTGTACTGCAGTCCATGGGGTTGCAAAGAGTCAGACGTGACTATGTGACTGAACTGATACTGATATATTTTATCCAGAAATTAGCATAGAATGATTTTGTAAGAGAGAAGCACATACACCAAGTATGGTCCAAAACTAGATTGTTGAGCATCAGCTTTTCAAAACTAATTTTATTGATTAGATGCATGAGATTTTACCATTTCCAAGTTTTTGGTCTTCCCATAGTAAGTGACAAATGAGTGACATATTAGTAAACAAGCTTTCAGGTGACTTCAACTTCCAACTTTTGAGCTATCTCAACAAATACCAAATATTTTTCAGTGTCAGGGTCCAAATTCCTTATTCATAGAGTCAGTATTATAGTAAGTTATCTCATATTAGGGAAAATAAAATAAAGGAAATCTTGCTCAGGCTTCAGAAACAGGAGAGCAGATCTCTGACCTGTTTCTGACCTGCCTGAACACCGCCCAGATTCTGTGCTTTTCTGTAAGTACACCAAGTCAGGTGGCAATTTAGTTAGGAAAGTGAGTGGGTCTTAAACTCGCTTAGAATTCTTAAACTCTAGAAGTCTGGCAATACCCACCTCCCCAGGGCCTAAGACATCTTATGATTCACAAAGTGAAGAAAACAGCATTGTAAAAGTCAAAGTAAAACCAGAGCCGCATTTTTGGGTGCAAACTGATGATGATATCATATGATATAAGTGGGAGCACCCAAAACTGCAATTGGAAATCTCACACTTGGGTAAATGCCTAGGACTGAAATTTCTAGGCTATATGATTATTTTTAAAGTTAATTAATTTATTTTAATTGGAGGATAATTTCATTACAATATTGTGATGGTCTGCCATACATCAACATGAATCAGCCATGGGTCCACATGTATCCCCCACCCTGACCTCACATCCACCTCCCTCCATACCCCATCCCTCTGGGTTGTCCCAGAGCACCAACTTTGAGTGCCTTGCTGCATACATCAAACTTGCACTGGTCATCTATTTTGCATATGGTAATATATATATTTCAATGCTATTCTCTCAAATCATCCCACCTTCCCCTTTTCCCACAAAGTCCATAAGTCTGTTCTTTACATTTGTATCTCTTTTGCTGCCTTGCATATAGGATCTTCATGATTATTATGTTTATCAGAAACTGTCAAACCATTCTTTTTTTTTTCTTCCAACTGGCTGTACTATTTTACATTACTAAGTCAATTCTCAGTAATAATTGACATTGATGATCATTTTAATTTTAGCCATCTCACTGGCTATAGAGTTGTTTTCCATTGCAGAAATTTAAGTTTAACTTAATGAAAGTGACATTTACACACAGTAAATGTTATTCTTTAAACTCTTGCAGTTTTGTGAGTTCTAATAAACACATACAATATTATAACCAGTACCACGGTCGTGATATAAAGCAGTTCTGTCACCTTCCCCTCAATTCCTCTGCAAACAATTTTAGACCGTATACCACTCCCCATTTCCAGTCTCTGGCAACAACTGATATATTTTCTATTCCTGTACTTTTGTTTCTCCCAAATATTTTATAAATAAATTCATAAACTACGTAGCCTTTGAGTTTGGCTTCTTTTACTTAGTATAATGCAACTGAGATTAATCCATGGCATTGTGTGTGTGTTAATAGTTGGTTCTTTTATTATTGAGTGATATTTGATAGTGAATGAGCTACATGCCTTTTGCCATTCACCAAGGGGTGAAAATCTGTGCTGTTTTCAGTTTTGAGTAATTATAAGTAAATAATGTGCCTATTTATCATCATCTGAATTAAAAGATTTACCTAGTCAGTAATGTTAAAATTAAGGCATTAATGAGGAAAAAAGTGAAACCTTCAAACTAGGGATGGAGACATCTGGGCAGAAACAGGAAAAGGTGATTATTTTACTCTGTTGAGCTTCCCTTGTCAATGGAACCAGCTTTGCTTCCTGTGCCTGAGTAAATTTAAAAATCCTAGTTAGAAAATATCGTATCAGAAACCTCTTTAAAGGACATACAGAAGTTCTTAATATAACAAAAGAAGAAGGAAAATCAATATTCTTCATGGTTAGGCATTCTGTCTTGCTAAATCCTAATCCTAGATTTTGAAATTCAGAAAAGGAAGGCGTTATTATCACTTCCTACTTGGAAATAGCCTAAAATGTGTCACACTTGAGGATTTTAGGCTTCATTTCCTACTTTAGTTTTTATAGATTAGTAGTGTAGCATTTGGGAAAGAAATCACAGCTTTTAGGTAGTAAAATGGGTCAGGATGATCAAAATTTCACTTCTCACTGTCTCATTACAAACTCTAACCACGTCATTTGCTTGACTTGTTCTGTTTTGTGCTAGATTACTAAATCTAGGGCACTGCTGCCTCAGGTGTGCAACTGCATTCATTTATCTGAGGCCATTTAAGTATATAATAATGTTCCTTACAGGTGTCTCTTTGCCTGTCTTCATTAGAGAGCCTAAAGATGTGCCCTACATTTAAGAAATAAAGTTTACTTATTTAATGGGTTTCAGATAACTGAGATAAAACACAGAGAACAGGAATTTGGACCAAGTGACCGAGGTTCAAAATCCAGCTTTACATCTATCTTGGGCAATAAAAATGTTTCTCTGTGTGGGTTTGTACAGGTGGCTTTACAAGGTTTCTTGGTTAGGGAAGCTTGTGTTGGTGTTCTGGTGAGTGGAGCTGTATTTCTTCTCTCTGGAGTGCAATGAAATATCCAGTAATGAGTTATGGGATGTCTATGGTTTTGGGGTGACTTTGGGCTGCCTGTATCTTGGAGCTCAGGGCTGTGTTCCTTGCTGCTGG